>NC_056737.1:1337321508-1337429008 GCF_019279795.1 Protopterus annectens
GAAAGGAATGGGGTTTTAGGTTTAGGGAGCACAAAGGAAGTTTTAGGGTTAGGGTTATTGAGCAGGAAAGAAGTTTTTGGGTTAGAGTTAGGTTTCTGGTAGGACTATACAGGTTTATTGGATAGAGTGCTGGGAGTTAAGTAGTTATGAGGGTGTGAGTTATTGGGAGTTGGAGCACTTGCCTGTGTAAGCAAGTGGCAGTGAGTAAGTGTGCTGCATGCATATAGCAGCAAGAACTTGTAACAGATCCATACCTAATATAACTTCTTAAAACCTGCAAAGCTTTAGTGTTACATATAGTTACATTAATGCAGTTTTTATTATTCTGAATTTTTCGATGACCACAAGTTCTTGGTATACTTATGTTGTGACATGATATCAGTTATGTGGTGGCAGTTATTTTTTCAGATCCTTGTCAGAACATATTTTTGACTAAAGTATTATATATGTTTTTTTTTACTTGTTATCAATTATCAGTTATCAAACAAATAAACAAGCAATAACCAGATAAACAATATGTTATTTGCTCATCTATATGCTGCAGATCACAGCTGAAGACAGCATTAGATTACTGGGATGATGATGCCTGTGAGATAACTACATTAGCTCCTGTCACCCCATGGAATATTTCTTTTGATGATGCTGCAGAGAGTTGACACCACTCTGGTGTACAGTGGAATGGTTTATAAAGACTGCCATATGAGATACATGCATATGCCACATGCTATAGATTTAGTACAATGTGTCTGTTTCCAGCCTGTACTGATCAGTAAACCCTACTTCATACAAATCAGTTAATGGCTTTTGGGTACAGAGCCATTGCTGATGTTGCAGTTGTATGAGATGTGTAGCACCTGAGCCCTGCATCAGTGTGATGTGTTATACAGCCATCCTTGCCATACCAAAAGCTGCTCTATTTCATATCTACAGTTCTTCCCGTGTGAAATCTTTATGCTCTACTTTGATGTCATGATTTGTATTCCTCCAGTTTATAACATCTCTGGATTAGGTGGAATGTTTTGATGGATCCACTATGAAACTACATCACTGACCTCAAATGCCCAAAATAACAAATGGGCAAAAACTGCTACTGTAAACATTTTTCAGGGGTGGGCCTAGCCCCCCTGTTCTCCTATGGTGGGAGGGTAAGCCCCAAACACCCTTGAACTTATATATGGATATATATTTGTCAACTCTTTGGTCACAAAATTATGAAGACAGGAGAAATCTACAAAACAAAGGAATTACAGCTGGTGTACAGTTAGAAGCCACAACTGCAATGATTTCTTATAGAAAAACAGTCATCAGCATTCTATTCATTGAACTACTGTGATCATCTTTTTTTGACACGTTACTTTTCATGCAACCGTGGCTCATTTCTGCTGGCAGAACATGCATTATTGCATCTTGTCTATTCAAGACCTATCTCCCCTTTGCATTGTTGCAGTCATACCTATGAATCACAACTTCATTTTCTAGTTATATGCAATGTAGAGCTTTCACGAGTCCCACCTATACTGTTTAGATTCACATTACCTTTTCCTTACTCTCCACTATCGTGTTCTTATACAGAGAAATATTTGTTTTCTTGTTGTGGATGGTGCAGTGGTGCAGCGATAGCATTGTTGCCTCCCCGCAAGAGGTTTTCTGGTTCGATTCTCGGCTGGTGTGCCTTCTGTGTGGAAAAAACACACACACACACACATATATATATATATATACCGGGTATGGTGTTTGGTTGTTGATTACATTTTCTTGCAACTGTTCAACTCATACATATGCCTAACACAATCAAGTCACTTATTAATGGAGAAACTTTTACAAATTAATATTTTGAGTGATTGCACTCTCTGAGGTGTACCTCATGCTGGCAAATGTTATGCTGTGAGTCCTTTAATGACCATCAGCAAAACAAAGTTATAAATTGTTCTACATTTCCATGAATTTTGGCTCTATTTAAAAAGCATGGGGAGAAAAATAATCAGCAGTATTAATTAATTTTGAAAAAAAAAATGTGTGCAAAATGTGGGATTCACATAAAATAATATTTTACATAATTGGTAGTGATAAAATATTATCCTTAGCTTACAGTTATAAAGAATGCCACATATATTGCATAAATGTCTGCCATCCTGAGTCATATCCAAGTCACACATTCAAGGGATATTTGTTTGTTCTTCAGGTGTTATATATTATGGTGAATAGTTGTATACTATAGCAAAAACATAAAATAAAGTACAGCTTCAAGGCAAGCACAACTCCAGGGTGAAAAATTCTCAAATCATTTATTCTGGTACCTCGGCCTTTTGCCTTCAAGGAATACAAGTGCATAAACCCCCCCCCCCATTTTATAGTCATCCAAAGTGTGATTAACATCATATTAACATCATAGTTAAAACCAGTGTTTTTAAAAATAAGGCCTATTTTGAAAGGATATTAAAATGCTTTTTTACATGGTATAATTCAATATTTATGCTACTGTGATTTAATTATATTTGTAGAAATGGTACATTTACAAGATGTAATACTATGTTATATGCCTTTAATTATGTAAGGTAACACTGGTTTTGTGTATCTCTCTCTCTCTCTATATATATATACTATATATATATATATATATATATATATATATATATATATATATATATATATATATATATGTATATATAGACACACACACACACACACACACACACACACACACACACACACACACACACACACACACACACACACACACACACACACACACACACACACACACACACACACACACACACACACACACACACACACACACACACACACACACACACCAGCTACAGGGCCATACAAACTCAGAAACTCAGAGAAGAGAAAAAAATCTGAGGAAAGCTGTACAGTCACTTTGCTGATCTTCTCAAATTCTACTCTGAATGAGAAGGCTGCAGTAAAGTTTTAGTTTGGATGTTTTGACTACTGAGCACCTGTCCATTGACAACATGCAGTAATAATAGCAGGATTATGGTACCTTTTGGCTTGATACTACAGTAGTCTGAACAACATCCCAACATGTCCAGCATATTAAGTTAAAGAAATACCACCTTGAGAGATATGGCAAAAACAATGAAATAAGAGCACAAAATAACATCCAAATCCACAGACGTTTCTCAGTGTGCTATTAACACCCATAACATGTGAACATGAAGTATAACACATGTAAAATGAAGTGAACATGAATCACTTCACATATAACATGAAGTGAACATAAAGTGTTTTCCAGTTTTAAAAACTTAACAGAATAGGATGCCATGCTGCCCCCCTATCAGGAAAACAAGACAGTGTTTCTTTAAAATTGTTCTTTCCTTTAGGAACTTAGAATACAATAAACCTTCCCATGTGCATACCCTATCTTCTGCACTCAAAAATGTTTGTGTTTATTTCAGTTCCTTTAGTGAGACAGATTGCTACCAAGGAAAAATCTCAGCTGTTCTTTGAGTGCACAGTCACTTAAATTACCTCCTGAGGTTTGATCTGTAAATGACAGATGTTAAGCAAAAAAAAAAAAAAAAACACTGAAGCAAACATACTTATCAGAGCTCTTCATAGATATCATTTCATAATTTGCTGGTTAGTCAGATATTGCATGGGGAATTCTAAAAAAAAACATTTATGGTCTTACTCTTTGAACATAAATCCGTATATGACACAAAGATACAGGTTAATGATAATTCTGCATTTACTCATTCTGAGATATTTCAGATTTTTTATCTGAATGCAAAATTATAATATAATGGCAATGCATCATTTTGTTTGCAAAATGTCTAATTCAAGTTTAATTCAAAATGTATAATATATGACAGGAATACAGTATATCTCTGGGAATCATTTCTCTGATAATGCTAATCAGCTGAGCCTTTTTCATTCAATGGGTTCAAAATCAGAACCTTGGATTAAGTGATGGACAAACTTCCATACAACCCCCATGCAGGGGCTTGCCTCTTATATCTGTTATCTACTATAAATTATTCTGAAATCACATAACCACAGGAAAGTTAAAAGCTTTGAACTTTACAACCAATTCAATGAAATGTTATCAATAATGATTTGCTAAAAATAAATTGTGTACATAAATAAAAACACATGACAGTAGGGCATCAGTGCATTTCTGCAGTGAGAGAGTAGTAAGATTTGATTCAAGAAGAGTCAACCTTTGCTAAGGAGAATACCAAGAAAAATAACTTCTCTGTTTTGTCCAGATTTCTTGCACTAAGAGGTTAAGAGATATGTTCAGGTTCCAGGCAGACAACGTGTGTGTGAGTGTGTGTGTGTGTGTGTGTGTGTGTGTGTGTGTGTGTGTGTGTGTGTGTGTGTGTGTGTGTGTGTGTATGTGTTTGCATGTGTGCACATATGTGGTAATAACTGCATGACATAAATATTCATATATGAACACAATAGTTTGCATTTGTCATTGATTACAGTCAATAAACCTGATAAAATCTGCAAGATATCCTGTCAGAAAAGTTAACATAAGGTTGTGATTTCACTGAGCAAGGTACTTAACTCTGTGGTTACTCTGTGAAGTATCGCACAAAATGTGAGAGGTAATCTTTGGATTGGCACTAGTACAGGGAGTGCATAGCCACTCCACATGATCTTAGCAGTAACAATTATTCAACATAGTTTACTGCAGTTCCCTCTACCATTGCCATATGTATAAAAATGACTCCTCACTTATAATCTAAACAGTCTTAACCACTCAGGTTTATTTCTATAATGTTCCAGAACCAGACTTCATTGAACTAACCATCATAGGTCCCAGACTCTGGGAACCCCTCTCTACTAAAGTTAAAGACCTCACATTGTACCCGTCATTTTGTGCTCAACTTGGATATCATCTCAAGTCTGAGTTAGTTTGCAAATGTTTACCCTCTGGACACATCATCTAATCCCCCACTCTCCCCTTCACCAGTCAGGCACATTTGTCTTTCTCACATTATTTCCCTACACTGATATGTGACATTTATTTACTTATTTATTTTATATTTGTTTACAGGGAAAATCTGACTAAGACAGAGCCCATTTTCAGCAGAGGCCTAAGGAGAAACATAGGTTCATAGGTAGGTACTAGGCTATCAGCCCAAGGGCCTACATAAGCCTAGCCAACAAGGTTCCCTAGTTTACGCCCCCAAGAAAGTTATTTTCCTGTGCCACTGTCAAGCAGAGACACAGAAGTGATCCCCGGGATGTATTTCCTATTTCCCATCCACTCATCAAGATTTTTCTTGAAGAGTGCTAATGAAGAACTTTGCTTGACATAGATGGGTAGCCTGTTCCAGAGTATGGGAAGTCTCTGGGACAGGAATCTATTCCTCCAGCATGTCCTGTTTATTGTGGCAACGAGGTTTAGGTCCCTAGAGTGTGTAGCTTAGAGGGCTTGGGATTTCTTTAGGTGTAGCATGTCCAACAGCTCTGGGTTTGACATAGCTTTATATGTTAGGCAGAGATCACCTCGGAGTAGGCAATATGCTATGAAGTAAAGCTGGAGTTTTTTGAGATGGTCAGTGCAGGGCATTTGTTTGAGGCCAAGTAATTCTCTTTGTGAGGTACTTCTGTGGCCTTACCAGCTGCTGCAGATGTCTTGTGAGGTACATTCCAAAAGGGGCATTGTACTCTATAATGGGTCTAATGAATGTCGAGTAGAGAGGAATAATGACCTCTTTTTTCCTGGATGAGAACCCTTTTATGATGAGGTGTGCCACGTAGAAGGACTTTCTGAGTACTGTGACGATGTGACTATCAAAGGAGAGACTACTGTCCACCTGGGTCCTAAGGTCTCTTATCACACATTCGGTGTTAAATAGATTGCTGCCTATGTGGTAGTTCATGGGTACAGAGTTTTTAATAAAGGGGATGACACTGCACTTTTTGGCATTGAGCTTGAGGCCATGGCTCTGACACCAGGCATCTGTTTCAGTGAGGCCATTCTGTAGGATGTCCACATCATTTGGGGACTTGACTATGGCTCCTAGTTTGCAGTCATCTGTGAACTTCATTAGCCATACACCTCTGTGTTAGCCTGTACTTCAGAGAAGTAGATACCAAACAGAAGAGATCCCAGGACTGAACCCTGTGGTACTCCACATGTCACTGGTTTGAGGTCAGATTTGGAGTCTGCAACTTTTACAGTGTGGGTTCTGTCAGTGAGCCAGTTGGCAACCCATCTTGTGATGTAGGGATTTATACCTAGCTTAGTGAGTTTAGCTATAATTCCAGAATGGGGGATGGTGTCAGAAGCCTTGGCGAGGTCAAGATAGGCTGTATGAACCACCTTACCCTCATCTACAGCTTTGGTGACTGCCTCAAAGAAGTCGATCAGGTTCAGGAGGCATGATCTGCCTTTCACAAACCCGAACTCGGTGGGATCCAGAGTTTGGAGGTTACCAATGTCTTTGTTTATGAGTTCCATGATGATACGTTCCATGGCCTTGCAGACCAGGCTCGTCAGGCTAATAGGTCGATAGTTCTTGGGATCAGTGGTGGCTCCCCCTTTGTGGAGTGGGATAACTGTTGCTGTGCACCCTTCAGTGGGCACAAAGCCTGATGCGAGGCTATTATTTAACATGGTGCTTAAGTGGGGAGCCAGTTCGTTCTGATGTTCATGTAAAATGCAGCCTTGGATGTTGCCAGATGCATGTCTTTGGAATGTGGGAGGAAACCGAGGCACCCAGAGGAAACTCATGTGAATGAAGGAAGGACATGCAGACTCTGCACAGAAGGCACCCTAGCTGAGAATCGAACCAGAGAACCTCTTGTAGTGAGACGACAATGCTAACTGCTGCACCACTGCGACACCGTCTACTCCACATTGTATATATTGTATATAGTTAATTTCTGTATGGCCGTACTTTTACTATCGTTTTACATTTTGTGTTTTTTTTCTTCACTATTAGCTCTGTTTTTCTTTCCCCCTTACTCTAACCATCCTTTCCTACTGTCTATTGTAATTTATTACTATTGTTACTGTTATTAATTCATTGCTAACTACACACAGCATTGTGTTTGCATTCATAATACTTCTTGTGAACTTGCTTGACTACTGTCATTTATATTTGTTGGGGTTGAGACTGAAATAGGGCTATTTGGATCAGTACTCTAACTTGGTTATCAAATTGAATAAAAAAAATGGCATGGAATTCCATTCTCTCCAATGTAAAGCTATGCTTTCTCAGATCTTTCCTCTTAAGTGTTTTTTGTTATGACTGAAAAGTAATGGTCACTGAGCAGGTTTTAAAAATAAGAATACACAGACTAAAGAGGCACCTTCACTTTGCTGCTTATACGTGCAGAATAGCGTTCATGCTGGGCTTGTGCTTCTACATACTTATAACCGACACTCATGTGAGTTCTGCTAAAGTGACCTCAGAGTAGGTTATATTTTGTAAGAAGTTGCAAAGACTTTGTCTCCCTATCAGCCAGTGCTTTCTGTTCATGTTTTGTTTTTCAAAGTTTTGCATGGATGGTCCATCATTATGAAAGGACTCACTTCAGTGTACCATAGACTTCACACACACACACACACACACACACACACACACACACACACACACACACACACACACACACACACACACACACACACACACACACAGACACACACACACATATATATATATATATATATATATATATATATATATATATATATATATATATATATATATTTATATATATATATATATAATGTGCATGCCCACTGCATGAGCAGTACTGTCACCATAAACTGCATAATATCCAGCTTAGTTAGAACTCTCAGGGAAACAAACGATGTATATTTCAAACATTATGCATCTACAGGCTTAGAAAACTTTGGTGCTGTAGTTAAATCTGCCCGTTAGGTTTGCCAACAAACAATGCGTTAACTACTGTTAGTACTGAGTCATCAGTAACTATTTATATTTATTGACAGCTTTTGCTACTGAAGGAAATGTTCCAGACCTTGAAGACAGAATTCTACTCCTGTGGTTAATATTTGTGCTTCACACAGAATTTATGACTATTTTTATTTCACTTCAGGAACTGTTTTCCTCCTTTCTGCACATGAATACAGTTTCAGGAGTGTTCTCTTGCTGCTGGAGCATTATTTCTGGGCCATTAGGGATATCCTCAGTGGCCTGGATAGGCCCATTGGGTGTATTTACCATCAGATCTACATACGCATCCAGTGCTGTATAACATAGCTAAAGTAGATAGTACCTAGTTTGAGAGAAAACAGCTCATCCTTCTCTGCTGGAATAATACTGAAGTCTATTATTATTTGCAGGTGTATAGTGTACCAGCTATTATGGCTGTGGTCATCCCACCTCTTGGATTATGGCTGTCAATCCCCATCATTCTGTAGGTGTTAATCTGGTCATCCATCATTCTATGGGCATTGGTTTGGTCATGCATCTATCCATGAGTATTGATCTGTTGTTCATAAGTTTATAGGTTCATAGATATTTTCTAGGTTATTGATCCATGACGATCTTTAGAATTCTGTCCCTGCATTCACATTACATTTTTAGCCATTGCAAATTAAGTTTGAATAACCCAGAGCCAGGCAGAACATTTCCATGTTACACCTATCTATAAGGGACAAGGGTACTATACCAGGGTGAAGTTGCGGTTTCCAAGCCATTCATCCAGATTACATTTGAATAGAGTAAGGGAAGTACTTTTCTTTATGTGGAGAGGTAGATGATTCAAACAAAGTAGTATTCTGTGTAATATACATCTATCCCTCTAATGTGTCTTATTTGTGTTGCAGAAGAGATTAAGATATCTTCAGAGAGTGTTTATTCCATCATTGGACTTGCAGAAGTATAACAGATCAGGAGGACAGAGTCTGTTGAGGCTCTGTACATGAGGCAGAGACTTCCACTCAGTAGACTGTATGATACCTGGAAAAGAGACAAGGATTTGATATGGTCAGTCTAGTTTTATGATTCAGACCCTTGATATTCTTGTTGAGAAAGCTTTGTGATCATTCAAGTTGTAAGTGTTTGAACAGGTACATACCAAAGGGGGTATTATCCTCAATAATTGTCCTAATAAGTGCTGAATACATTGAAACGATCATATTCCTGGACCTAATAAGCTGCATAATAAAAAAGGACTTTCTTACAATAATGGATACATAGTAATTGAAGAACAATTTATTGTCCACACAGGTTCCAAGGTTGCTAACTACAGAATAAATTTTCAAGGGTGTGTTGCCAATCTGATCACTACAGTAGAGGTTATGCTTGTCAAAGGACACTATTTTACATTTTTGGTACTTAATGTTAGTCTATGGTTATGACATAAATTATTTGTTTTGAGAAAGGTTCTTGGTGTACTTTGGAGAGTTTATGATGGCACCCAATTTACTCTCATCTACAAACTTGGTCAGACACAAATCTGTTTACTTAAAATTTAACCTTCAAGAAGTAAATACAAAAGACAGAAGTGATTGAAAGACTGAATCCTGGGGTATACCACTAGTGACAGGTCTTTTGGAGGAGGTAGAGCCACCTGTCCAAATTTCCTGAGTTCTGTTTGAGAGACAATTTGCTAACCAATGAGTTATATTGGGATTAATATTCAGTTGGAAGAGATAATGAACAGTATGTGAGTG
This sequence comes from Protopterus annectens, assembly GCF_019279795.1. Taxonomy (NCBI): domain Eukaryota; kingdom Metazoa; phylum Chordata; order Ceratodontiformes; family Protopteridae; genus Protopterus; species Protopterus annectens. Next base: position 1,337,331,146 of record NC_056737.1, read on the forward strand.
TGGGATGGTGTTGCTTGCCTTTGTGAGGTATAGATATACAGTGTGTACTGATTTTCCCTAATCCATTGATTCAGTAATCTTCTTGAAGAAGTCAACCAGGCTAAGCAACAAAGCCATGACAAAACTGAACTGGCCTGGGTCAAATCTTTGTAGGTTACCCAAGTTCTTATTTATTAATTCCATAATGATCTTCTTCATTACAGATGAGGTTGGTCAGACTTATGGATCCATTATTACCCAGGCCCATAGATGCCCCACATTTGTGAAAGAACACCACTGTTACTGGCCTCTATTCTTCCAGCACAAAGCCTGCTTAGAGACTAATATTGAATAGCCACTGTAGGGGTTTGTCTCACAGATCCTGTTTCTGGCTGGTCAGTAAGAAACATGATACATTATCCATCCCCACAGAAGCAGTATTCTTGGCCTTGGAAAGTGGTTTGAGGATTTGTTTTGGGAGATTCGATGGTGATGTGTGTATGTGTGGGTATGTGATCTGCGAATGCAGGGAAAAAGAGGGAGGTGAAATTATATATAAATGTATCTGCTAGTAGACTGTCAATTTCTTCAAGGTCTGACTATGTGATATCATTTACTATTAGCTCTGCACTGTGCTGGGCATTGTTTCTGAGGTTTCCAACATAGTTAAAGAAGGCTCTGTGGCTGTCTTTTGCCTGGGTGACTATTTTTACCTCTTACCTAGCTTTGATTGATTTGTTCAGGGACCAGAGTTCCTTGTTAAGTTTAGCAGGAGGATTTTGACATCATAATAGTTACATTTATTTTTGAGTTTAATCACTTTTTTTCTTTTATTGTAGAGCTTGTTTATATCTGGGTTCCACAACAGGGATTTATTTTTAAATTTGACATTGTATTTGCTTTGGACGGGGGTCATTGCATCTATGCAGCTATGCACATGTGCATAGAATTTGGCATTGAAGGATTCCATATATGCAGTGGGGTCCTCATGTTGAGGGGGATGCTAAATTTAGCTAGGTCATCACTCAGTTTTAGTAGATTAGCCTTCACAAAATCTCTGAATTCAGAGGTATTTGAGAATACATCCTTTTTCAGATTTATGGTGAATGTGATTTATTTATGTTCTAATTTAATGAGGAAAGAAGTTACAAGTCTGTCTTTTATTATATGTCATTTTAACCTGTTGCTTTTTTTCTCTCCCGGGCTCAAAAAAAACATGCATGTCAGTCGTCGGACTATCCCAACACACAAAAAAAATAAAATAAAAAATAAAATAAAGTGGTGGGAAACAGAGCTGCCCCATATTGGTGAGGACCAAGTCTAGGATTTTGTCTTCTCTAGTTGGGATAGGGACTAACTGGCACAGAGAGTTTGTATTTGCAAAGTCAAGAAATCTCTGGATGTACACGTTAGAGGATGTATAAGTATCCTAAATGACGGAGGAGTAGCTGAAGTACCCCAGAGGAATGGTGTTTGGCCTAATGCACACTAGGAGGTATGGGCCAGGGGGGACATAGTGGGGGTCCTATAGTTAGCAATGATGTGCCATGGGGTTTTGTTAATGGGAAGTTGGATGTAGAGAAGTTTCATGTAATTATCTTGTCTAATGAGCTTCAGAGTGATATTTTGTTTTACGAATATAGAGACACAGCCACCTTTAGTTCCAATATCTAGTTTGGTGGACCTGGATGCATGGTAGGTGTTGAAATCCTGTGCTGATGGATTGCTTTCAATGGTCTTTGACCAGGTCTCTGTGATAATGCATATATTGATTCATTACAGGGTACGCAGTACCTGTAGAGAGTAACTTTCTTTGTTGAGGCTCCTAACATTGTGCAGCAATACCTTTATGTTATTCAGATAAGTCAGACACTTTTGAAGACTGTTTTGGCACTTGGGGTAGAAAAGGTTTTAGACAATATACAAAAGCCTTGTTGAGGTAGGTGTAGGTAATCTCTGGCAAAGCAGTTAAGAATGTCTACCATCTCCTCCCAAACTGATATATTATTGGACCACCCCCTTGAATGACATCAGAAGCTAAGCCAGTTGTTGAAGTCAATAATCTTTTGTTCATGTTGAGGCATTGTTCTTGGTGATGGTAAATTGTTGCTCAATGCTAGGTTCCTAACTGCCTTGATCACATATTATGAGAACTTTATCATGTCTCTCTTCATATAGTCCAGGGATGTATATGTCTCAAGTCATTTACCTCCATGTATACTATGACTGTGCCATTTATGCTCTTGTACTGCAACGACTTGAGTACATACTTGATGTGGTAAATCCTGCCACCCAATAGGCAAATAACTGTGAGTCTTTCCTTATTCAACCTGATGAGAGGTGCATCAGTGTATTTCACTATGGAGTCACCTATGACTAGGACGTTGGATTGGGTGCAGGTTTGCCTTATGGGCTTTTGAGTTGAGACACTAAGAGTATTAGATGCATGTTTCATGGTGTTTGCTGAGGATATTTGTTTCTTATGTTACATTTAAGAGGCCATTATGGTTTAGGAAGTTTACTTTTAAGTGCCTCAGTATATGTAGGTTATGTGTTTGGTCTGTATTGTGTATGATAAGTATATTGCTGTATTGTATGCGACTGCCAGCCTGTTTGCTATTTGTATTGATTTTGTGTGGCAGATTTATCTCCAATAACATTATATAGGTATATCTCTCACATACTGTGTCACTTTGTTTCTGTAATAGTGGTTGTCAGTAAACATGAGACAATTGCTACATTGTTTCAGGATGCCCATTCCAACCAAGATGGCTACAAAGATAGTTGGAAAGTGCAAATCTATGGTTCCAGGTGGGTACTGTGGGCTAGAGGGGGGTAGTGCCTGTGTGGTTTGGAACTGATTATTGCAAGTCCTATATGTCTAGTAGTGGAGATAGTGCTGGTCTCAACACACAGCTAGGAATAAATGGTCCTTTCCTTCTTCTCTCACCAGAAGCAAAGAGTAGTGCTAATCACAAGCTGCTTCCTGAGAAGTAGTATTATCCTGGATGAATGAATTAAGTACAGTTGCTGTAGTCCTTCTCTTGGTAGAGATACTGGATGGAACCCACAGCAGATGGACACAACAGAAAGCTAAACTACACAAATGCTCTAAGGAGGCTCTCACCAAACTCCAACCAGATGACTCAGTGAAGTCCCACACTCACTACCTAAAAAGAGACCAGAAGGAAATCAGCGTCTGCTTCTTCTTTCACTAAGAGCAAAGCATCACTAATCCCCAGCCAGGTTCTATGAAGCAATTTTCAGGCTTTCAAGTGATTGGTAATCACTAGGAAGACAGGTAAATAAAGTCCCTCTGCTCTTTCTCTCACAAGGAGCAAAACAGAAACATTGATCCCAAGCTGATTCCTGAGAAGCATTTCCCAAGCTCTCCAATGATTTGTAGTCTAGTTCCAGATTTTTCAGGTTTTAAATGTAAGAGGGGAAAATTGTTTTATTTACTCTGTGCATTTTCATTCACTGTACCATCTGCCAAACAGAGTCTGCATCCTTTCCTGTTTCCTCTAATGCAGACATCCAGTTTGCACTGACAACTTCATGAACCACTGACACCTTGCATATTCTATTCATCTTCAGGTATTTGCTTGTTCTTCCATCCTTATGTGGATATTGATCTGGCCTTCATCCAGCTATGGGTGTACATCTGGGCATTTGGTCTCAGTAGGTTGCTTGTAGCTTCACACTTTGAATCAGATATCTGTGACAATGCTGAGGTCACATTACTTTCCTCTTGAGGTGAATATTGCCACTGACCTCAAAGCACTTACAGTTGTATATTCTGTCCATGCCCAGGATGTCACTCACATAAGGAAAGTATGTACTGTTACCATCTCAGTGGCCACAGTTCTGTTTTTAGTCCCATGCAGACCCAGCCTGGTAAACTGTCAAGAAATTCATTAAAAACATGTGGTAGTCATTCAGCAGTCCAAATATGACCTCATTTGTGCCTGGCTAGGGTGCGTCATTCTTCTCTGTTGATTCTTGCAGGCAACATTCACCATATTTTGATATTCCATACACGTTGCAAATGAAATATTAGTGCAAATCCATTCTCATGTCGACTTTCAGTCAAATAATGATGGTCCTGCTTGGCTATGCACACATGTAACTGCCATATCACTGTCTTTTTTGCAACATGGTCATTACACCTTGCTTTTATTCATGGGTGTCATGGTACTTGCACCTTGCTTTTATTCATAGGAATCAGCTTCTCACCACCGTATATTTTTTCAAAGACTACACATGATTTCTTCAGTGTGGTATGTGTCGAAGCTATTCATTAACGTCACCAACAGAAAGGGCAGATACTTAACTGCTGCCCCAGAATTCAATTTAATTTTTCAGTCTTAACCCTGCTATGTTTTGGGTGACCCTAAACATGTTTAATTCCTTTTAATTGCCTTGTGTATTTTCAAACATTGTGCCACCTGCCATTCAGATTGTACATCATATTCAGTTTCCTGTACTTCCAGTTTGTGCTGTCCACTTTACATACCTTTGACACCTTGCATGTATAATTTTTGCACATTACATTTACTGGCAAAGTTAGTAGCACGCAATACTACCTACTGCAGGAGTTGGATAGCCCTGCTTACAGCTGCTTCTATGGATATTGATGTGTCCAGTGTTTTACCTTATGTTAGATGTTCCTTAGACAAAGATTATTTTTTTTTATTTTCATTATACATGCCACACCGCCTTGTCATTTAATATTGAAGCCAATCCTTTTCACAAATGATAACACTGTAAGAGGGAGTTGTGCAACACTCACATTTCACTTTTGATTCATTTCACAAAATGTTTATTTCTCTGCTATTGCTGATGATTTAAGACTTAAATGAGTATGCAAAGTCTCTACAATCCCTGTAAGCAATTTTGGTTCAGTCTTTTCTAATCTAATAACCAAACCTACATTTACATTTAGTTGTATAGAAATTTTCCTTGCTCGTTTGTAGTGTTATTAATTTTACATTAAAGTTTCATTCATTCAGTACAGGTGGACCACTATTAAAATCACACAAACATAGCATGGTCTGCCATTTTGCAATGTATTTAGTTATATAGCCAATCACTTTTATTGTTCCTATAGCAGGCTTATTAGTTAAACAAGTTTTCCCCCAAAATGGAAAAAATATGTTACAGACCTGAGATTTTATTTACTTGCTCAGTTAACTTTTATATGTGATTTGCTTCAGATACGTGACGGATAGTCTCTTACAGAGAAGAAAGGTCACACTGCATTTTTCATTTTCTTTATGTTAACCACAAATATGCACAATTTACACTGTTTGCGTCTTTCTCATACTGTGAACTTTAAATGTCAAAGAATTCATTTATATATCACCATTTACATCCTACATCACTCCATACATGTGCAATATGAACATCAGAATATATCATACTACAACTGATGAAGTGCAATATTTTAAGCAATCACAATGTGAAGTCATAGCTTTGCAATACCTACTAGTATAATGCTGTCTAATGTCTTCCTGCCCAATTGTGGTAATTTATTGTCTTGTTAATATTTTAATCACTAGTATATGTTCATTAGTCTTACTGTCATTCAAACTATGTGTTCATTGTTATGTCTTGCAAGGGGGCCAAAACAGTGTAATTTCACTCAGCTTGCATTGCTGTGTATATCTCATCGACAATAAAGTTTACTTTGACTTTGACCGTTTTAGTGGACTGACTGTATGTACCAAGCAGTATCATCATTCTAGTGAAGTGACTTTATGCATGAAGCAGTTTGAACCAGTTGTATTACTGTATCTGTTATATTGGTCAGCCAGGCCTTATTTGTAAAAGTTCTTACCCTGCCCTAAAATTGTTTATACCTAAAATTCATTGCACATACTTCCTCAGTCTGATCAATAATTATTTTGTTCTGCAATCCAAACAGCTCTCATAATAGCTTGAGTCTATTGTGCAGAAAGTAGTACTCATGCAACCATTTTCCATACCTGCACCACCATTTGCTTTGCTATTTTTATTTCACTTTAGTTTCTTCTTCTTCTTTCTAGCTTCTCAGCCTTTGCCTTGTACACTTGTCAGCAGACACTAGTTGTCTATGTGCTATATCCAGACTGAAGTGTACAATGTACAAAAATAATGCCTGACAGATGTGGATAGAAGTTTCATTCATTTTCACCTATTGCTAAGATTACAGAATGGCACCAAGACATGTGAATGTTTCCACAAATACATACCTAGTGCATTTGGAATAGCATCTGTGCACTCTACAGCACGGATGCTACTCATTATCTCTATTTTATAAGAGTTTTCATCAGGTTTTCAAGCACTGAACCTGTACTAAATGGAAGGAAATGCTTGTTACTTGTATCTACTTTGCCGATGAGATAGCAACCTTTTTACAGTTCTGCGGCACTGCACCACCTTTCCATGATTAAACCAAAACAAAACAAAACGAGTTATGTATGTATGTATTTATCAGGATACAACACTGATGCATGCAGACATGTTTCAAGGTTCAACTGAGGTAGTAAAATTAAGTACAAATATAAAAAGAAAAATGAAAATCTATGTGCACATATGCAGTGACTTAATTGCATGCAGCATATCAGTGGTGAATGTAACAAGAATAGAACTATTTCTTTAATGTGTAACAAGATGCAGTAGATATTTGCAAGGCATTTGAATATGAACCACACATAAGGTTAACAGCAAGACAGTTTCTTTCTTTTTAGTACTTCATATGGAAGTCAGTGAGATAGTGGACTAATGAGGGGTTACGTCAGAGGACAGTTCAAGAGTGAAGAGTTTAGTGACATACGAGGGAGAGACTGTACTGTCTAGCTACAGTTATTTAAAAGAAGAACTGTGTTTGGTTGCTGTAAGGCTGTTGCTTTAATACGGCATGGTGTTAAATGATTTGAAGCAGTATATGATAATGCATGTATGGTTCACTGTATTTAAAGCAGCTACACTTAACAGTTTGTTGTAGGGGAGATTTCATTTTTGCCTCAACATTTTGGTAGATATTTATGTTTCTGATGCTGGGTGGGAGGGATTACCTGATTTTACAGAATCTTGTTGAAAAGGTATGGTTAGTGCAATCTGTGGAATTCAACAAAGCTACATGGTGGTTTTCCACAGTGTGCCCGTTGTGATGCACACATGGGCATGGAAACTTTTAAATTCAGAAGCACGTTGTAGTAGTGTACACCCTGTGCAAAAAAGGTAAACACAGTGGCATGCTAATTACTGTATAAGCAGCTGAATTGCATGATAATCATCCAAGGCAATATGTTGGCGCTATTCAACAAGCTATAAAGTAACAGCATGGACTGCATGCTGGTGTTCCCCATGAATTCCAAAACTTTTGGAATACAGCCACAGAAAGGAGTCTACATGGACTGAACAAAAAGTAAGATGTATGAGATTTGTACAGAACTGACCTTAACATGTGGCAGTAGGCTGAATGCAACAAAAGGAGAGTTACTATAGCAACGTAATTCCTTTTTTGTGCAATAACACAAATGCAGCTTTGCTCCCACACCCGGAAATTAACAGTACACTTGTAAGTAATGCAGACAGATAAAAGTGTAAACGTGTAAATGTGTGAGCTAATCAAAGTAAATATAAAAAAATTAAACAGACTAGTCATAGTTACATGTCAGCATATACAATATGTAGCTGATGAAAGGCAGGCATATCATCTAAAAATCAATACTGTACAGATATATCCCAAAGTAATATCCTCTCTTCTGTGTTCAACACATAAACAATATGGCTACTCTTCAGTTTCCCTAGCTACATGGTTGCCTTCTGGTGTAGATTTAGGGCTGTCAGCATGGTGAAAATGCAAATGAGGTCTGAACTCATTAGAATTGCTTAATCCCAAATCATTGGTTCAATGTAGCAAATGTAAACATTGTGCAGTTACTCCCTCAGTGTATGGATGGCAACTTGGAATGCTTACATTAGCTGGGTATGTCAGGTTAGACTTACAAAGTGTTACATGTACATCAATCAAGGTTGGAAATGCAAGTAATCAGTGCACAATTCACAGGTTCTGTTTTGTTAACATCCAACCTCCTCTTCATTTGTGTGCAAATCATGCTTTCTCTGTCAGTTTTTAATTATTATTTTATTACTTTTTGGTCATTGTTTGTGTGATGTGTCACTTAGCACAATCAAGGACAACAGAGAAATGAATGGAAGATTTGGCTGTACTTATCTTGTTTGCACAGTATTGCGAGACTGGAAAAAGTGAGATCTTAAGAATGACTAGTAGATAAAGGAATGTCATGTAACTATTCCAGTGGTAGAATTGCTAAAATATGACAGTACTGAGTCTGTGGAACACACCTGCTACTTAAGTTTCTCTGTGGCAGTAGGTGTTAATGCAGTGATACTTTCCTTTTCGAGGCCAGATGGTACTGGGTTGGAATATAGCTGTATCTAATACAACCAAGTTAACACAGGACAGACCAGGAAGGGGGGTGTCCTCCAAGATAAAGGACACCCACAACCAAGTGTGGCAACACAGCAGACATGACCAGACAGACAAGCAATCTGGATAAAAACCTCTCAAAGACTGCTCTGCAAGGTGTCTCTAACTACACCATCACTCTCAAACATCGGAGAAACATGGGGACTCTAAAATGAGGTTCCAATCTCCAACCCCAAACACTCCACTACTAGACTGTGGGACCATCCCTCAATAAAAAAACAACACTACTAGGTCAACATCCCACCAAAGGGAGAAAACATACTTGAACTCATCATCACGAACGAACAATCAGTCACCATCCAGGTTCAAGAAAAAAAATCTCATGGAACAACATGTTTCAACATCTAATCACAAGCTGGAAGTCCTCCCCTCACTGGTGAGATCAGATCAGAACACATCTCGCTGGGTCCTCATCCCCCCCCACCCCACCTGAAATAAAACAGTGAAAAACTTCTCACTTCAAAACTCACACCCACTTAAAAACTGTGGTCTCCTTTAAGGCAAATGCTGCCTACCAAACATTACTCAAAAAAAACAATCACCGACAAATGCCTTCTACCAGTACCTACAGGACTGCATGGAAGCGCAATCAAACAATTGGACCTAGACCTGCAAACAACCTCCAACCAGTCAGTCTGGTGGACCCCATACAAAAGCACCCAAACAAAAAAAAAGACAAAACTTAAAGAAGAGTAAAAAAAAATCCAAAAAAGGTAAGACACCTCATTATAAAATAAAAAACTAAGACAACTCTCCAAAAATCATCAGGCAATAGAAGAGAAGAAAAAAACCTTGGAAGAAAAAAAAAAGGCTCTCAAGGCCCTTCTGTAGTTAGATTAGAAACTTAGAGGAACTCCCAGTGAGAATATACAGGTTTGGTCAAAATAAGATGAACTTCAGTACACAACACATTGCCAATATATATACTACAAAAACATCAACCTCCTCCCCTCCCCAAAAGGAGAGATATACTATCTGATTCAGCAAAAACCCACCCCCCTCTCATCCGCACAGGTGCGACCACCACTGCTCCTGCAAAACACCATGGGGACATGGACAGGGATTAGGCCAGCTGGCTTGTGTGCTCCTCAACAAAGGAAGGGAATTAAACCCGCAGTTAGGACAGCTGTTTAAGTCTCACCTCACAATATGATTACCCCCCAGACGAACACGGCGCCGTGTCCCACTGGTCCCACTTCTGCCTGCCTCCACCGAATTGGAGGATCAACCCACCACCCATAGGGTTATCTGCAACAAGGAACAGAGGATCATAATCTGGAACCCACATAAAATGCATAGGACTTGCACTTGGCCTTTGGATCCAGCAGTTTGACTTTTGTCAAAGGCAGATTAAATGCCTTTTAAACTTGGTTGACTTTTACAGCCACCCCAGTTGCTAAGGCCACAAGGAAACACAATACCTTTACCAGGTTGACCTCGACCTGGCAAAGGCAACACACACAATACAGGTATCATCGAAAAAACCAAAAAGGAATGTACCAAGAAAACACATCACACACAAGATGGGTTGCAAACTGGCTAATAAACAGAACACACAGGGTGTCCAGACCAAAGAAGTGGTCAAACACTGTCAAGCCCCCAGGGGTCAGTGGAGTGGAGGGCCAAGTCCTCACATCTACTTGTTCAGCATGACAATTATGCAGCAAACTGCAAACTGACATGTTATACCAATCTACACCTTCTGCAAACTGGATGGGCATCGCCATATGACACACAGATCAGATTCAGGTGCCAGAAAACCCCTCTAAATGGGAAAATGCACATAGCCCAGCCAGAAACTAAGGGCAAAACAAGATAACTCATTACCCATGCTGGAAAAACAAGGTTACCCCTACACACCAGTGAGCACACTACTGGACTGGGAAGAGAAGGACCAGACACTCTGGGGACATGTTGCCAAACACCTCAGTTCGACACTCATGTTGCTAGGAAAAGGGCTAAGACATTCTTCACATCATCATCCATCTGCATCAAGATCCCACCTCTACGTCCCACTCATCAGGATTCCTACATAGATCACTCATTTCCCAGGCCCCTGGTACAAATGTTGACACCTGCAGCAGCTGACTGCCTGTGCCAAAAAGCAAAAAAAGTTCCACACCAAAAAAATAAAGGCAAAAAAGATGTAAAACTCAAATCTTATCTACTGCAAAGAACTCCAACTGCTCACTAGTGCCTGATACTGCCGACACATAGAAGCCTGACATATAAGGCCATGTCAATGTGTCACCTGATGAATATGCTCACCTCAAAACCTCAAAAGGGAGACTTAAACCCAGCGGAGACTTGACCTTGACCACAGGCTTATATTAGAACATGCTGCTGGAGAGAACCATCACCCAGAGCAGAGACCCCTACAAAACAAACAAAATCCCGGGCAGAGCACCCAGCACACCGCTGGCCTTTGATCAATGGATGGGATGGAGATGATAGATATACCCCAGGATTACAGTGTACTTCAGTGTCACTGCAGACATGACAGAACAAAATAATAATAATAGTTTTTTCAAAGGGGTAAAAGGGCGAAGCCACATAACTATGGGCTAGGCTTATAAATGCCCTTGGGCAGATAGCCTAGTATGAACCTATGAACCTTAACTACTTTTGTTTTACCATTGGTACACCTTGATGTACAATGCACACCATCATGCAATAATGAACTAAAGAAAATAAATGGGGAAGACAGAACAGTAGTGAAATGGGGATACTAAAGTCTGACAGTTATTATTGAGTCGCTGGAATACACCTGCTACTTAACTGACTCTGTGGTGGCATGTTTTAATGCAGTTAATGCACTAATACACTCCTTTTTAGGGCCAGAGGGTAATGGGTTTGAATACAATTGAATCTAACACTTTTAAGTACTTTCATATTACCACTGCTGTTTATTGGTGTGTGATGCACACCATCATGCAATAATGTATTAAAGAAATGAAATGGGGAAGATAGGACAGTGGTAAAATGGGGAGCAAGCAAGGAGAATAACAAATGGAAAGCCATACAGGAATATGCTGGAGGGAAGTAGGAAAGAACCATAGCTACCCATTTCTTCAACAGTAAAAACTAATAATATATGCAGAATATTAACTGAAATTGGACTGTCACCTCCAGAGAGGGGGATAACCACAACACAATCATGTTGTACATCCAAATGGACCAAATCAAGTGTGTCACAAAGACACATTTGCAAAATGGAGAGCTATGTATGGTATGATTTTTTTTGTGGGACAGGTGCCCATTTTTTTTGAGAGAGAGAGAGAAATGTTGGGGAAGGGATGTAGGTATGTCTGGGTCTGGTAAGTTGGGTAGGTGAGAAAGCAATTGCAGACAGACAAAACAAACAAGACAAGACATAGGGATGGTGATGAACACAAGAGATCAGTGGACACCATGGATGGGGGTGAGGGTGGGGACACCCAGGACTCATGGCCTCTAGGTTGGTTGACAGTGAGAATCAAGTCCTCATGCACTGGACTGTCATCACTGTCACCTCACTCTGCCACTGGCTGGAGCACTCAATGTCTCCTTCTCCTATGTAAAATGAGGGAGAGCAGCCTCTCCATCCAGCATAGGCATGCACCAATAGGGCAGAGCACAACACTGCACACCACCCCAGCAACTTGGTGTGGGTGATGCACTCATCACCTCTGCCAGTGCTCCCAGAGGTAACCACCGGCTTATCCTCTGGATGACCTGAGAGGGCAGGTAGTCTAGGGACAGCAGAGGTGGTGCTGCCAGTTGTCTCCCAGATGTGATGAGCAATGGCACCAAGGCTGATGGAGTGGAGGCAGGTGGATCCTGTGGAGTGGTCCTACCCCACTGTGCTGTGGAGAATTTCATGATGTAGTACACATGGATGACATAGACACATTTTGATGACACTTAATACTATCATAGGTTCATAGGTTAGTATTAGGCTAACTACCCTTGTAAGCCATTTTAGCCCCTTTACCTTGTATCTGTAAGGTAAACGCCTTAATCATTATACCAAACACCCAGTAAACTGAAGCCACAGCAGGTTTCACTTAGATATGAACTCAGATCGCTGGATTCAGAGTCCAGAGTGCTAACCACTACACCATGGAACCAGCTTATCAAACAAACAAAAGAAAAAGAGATAATGGTTGGAGTAAGAGAAAAAAAGAGAAATGATTAGTACCTTCATATGTAACATGCAATGCATTAATATAATTATTTGACACTATTATCTTAACCTTTACTCTTAAGACTAACACCCCCTAACAGATAGCTTATTACTTTTAAGACTACCAGCTCCTAACAGATGTATACTATACTACAGATTGCAGCAAGTACTCCTTTACATATGCATATATTGCACATATGCATGTTTCAATTAACCAGATTACAGTAGGGCATGTGTGCCACTGATATAGAGCTTTTACTTTAAAACTTTAAGTTACACATGATTGAAGAATTAACAGTTATTGTATAGTTGAGAAGTGAGGTATTTGAACCTAGCACCTCTGACTAAAGTTTAATATTGTACTCTTGGTTTGTGCTACAGAGTAATGCAAGCATATCTCCTTTTACACTTGAGATATGCATGCTCAATTTGATACAACTGTATACAATACCAAAAAGCTATCTTTAACTTTTAATGCTACAACACTGCTGTTCTGCTGCATACATACCACATGCCTCCCTCATCCTTGCCAATCTAGTGCCATGGGTCCTAATATTGCACTCCCTCTTCATGGCAACTGTGAAAAGCAACAGAATAGAATACCATTATAAATACCAGTCTTGCCTATATTCAGCTTTTAGGTCTTACAAGTATTTTCTGTAGTTGATACTTACACATCTGTGGGATGTCCTCTGTCCTAAATTCCTCAATCCAAGCATTGAGGGTACCATTCTTCCTCTTCTGGAGGTCATTATAGTGCTGCCTACATCATGAACCAGTGCAGGGGATACTGCTGGCAATGATTAGAGCCCAGGCCAAACTATCAAAAGCCTCTGACTTATACTGGGACCCAGAGTAGTCTCCCTGTAGCAACCTGGCACTGTGGTGTTTCACTAGAAGTCCAACAAAAATCTTAGACTCCTGGATGTCTCATCTCTGAGCCTTAAATCTCACACACTCTGCACAAAGGTCTGCCATGTCTATCATGGATCAAGAGCAATGGAGAATGATGTTCAAGCCCTCATACATATAATTAATATCATGTACACTATGTCAAGAGTTATAAGTGAGAGTGAGTATAATGAGAAATGGAACAACAGTAAAAGTGTATGGAATATACTGTATTTGAACCCAGGACCTAAACTAACACATGTGGCCAAAAAAGAGTTAAAATAAAAGCTGTTCATGTTTCAGTTCATTGCTATAAACTGCAATGTCACAACAGTAAAGCAAAGGTTGCAAACACTGTACTAGAACCCAGGAGCATCCGTATATCAACTGTACACTTATACCTGCTGCCACAGGCAATAGCATTGATTGAATGTATCCTTTTTCTATTTTAGGCTTTCTACTTTATGGGTTGTCTACTTATCTAGTAAAAAAGGAAGAAATGCTTGAAATGAGGAAAAGCAATCTATGACATAAACAGCAGAACATGTTAGTACACATGAGATATTTCTACACAGGTCTGGATTTCAACTCTTACTCCAATGCACCTTCAGAAAACAGAATGGGTGCCTTATCCCTCTTTGTCACAAACAACTTTGCACCAAATAACTGAAGTCATTCTTCATACAACCAATTGCAACAGAATGTACGCTGATATCAAACCACTTGTACATTTATTATAGTTATTAAATTTGGATGTAGTTATGATTATTGCTTGCAAATATACAGCTCTGTCTTACCTTTCTGTATTTCTTGGTCATTCATCAGTTATCTGACCGGTACTCTGACACACACTGTGTGCAAACCATTCTATATCACTGGCCTTAAAATGTGGGAGGATGTTAACTGGGAATAGTATGATATGCAGTTGCCAACAACTGAAAAGCAGGTTGGATGGTGCAAGCAAGCATGGAATGCTCTTTTGGGAGGGAGCAAAGGTGAGTTAGTATTACGGCACATACAAGGGTATGCTGTTCTTTTGAGGGGGGAACAAAGCTGAGTTACTGTTATGGCACAAACAAGCATAGACTATTCTTTTGGGTGAGTAAAGGTGAGTTACTGTTATGGCCCAAACAAGGGTATGTTCATAGGTTCATAGGTTCATAGGTAGTTACTAGGCTATTGGCCCTAGGGCCTATACAAGCCTAGACAAAAATGTACCCTGACTTTCGCCACCCAAGAAAATTATTTTCCTGTGCCCCTGTCAAGCAGAACCACAGAAGTGATCCCCGGGGTGAATTTCCTATTACCCATCCAATCATCAAGATTTTTCTTGAAGAGTGATAATGAGGAGCTCTGTTTGACATAGATAGGTAGTCTGTTCCAGAGTATGGGAAGTCTCTGGGACAGGAATCTATCCCTCCAGCATGTTCTGTTTATTGTGGTGACAAGGTTTAGGTCCCTAGAGCGTGTAGCTCAGAGGGATTGGGATTTCTTTAAGTGGAGCATGTCCAACAGCTCTGGGTTTGACATAGCTTTGTATGTTAGGCAAAGATCGCCTCTGAGTAGGCGATATGCGACGGAGTAAAGCTGGAGTTTTTTGAGACGGTCTGCGTAAAGCATCTGTTTGAGGCCAGTAATCCTCTTTGTGAGGTATTTTTGCGGCCTTTCCAGTTGTTGTAGATGTCTTGTGAGGTACATACCTAAAGGGGCGCTGTACTCTATAATGGGTCTAATGAGTGATGAGTAGAGGGGAACAATTATCTCTTTTTTTCTGGATGAGAAACCTTTTGTGATGAGGTGTGCCACATAGAAGGATTTCCTGACCACTTTGGCGATGTGATTATCAAAGGAGAGACTACTGTTCACCTGTGTCCCAAGGTCTCTTATCACACTTTTGTTGTTAAGTAAACTGCCGCCTATGTGGTAGTTCATGGGTACAGACTTTTTACCAAAGTGGATGACAATGCACTTTTTGGCATTGAGCTTGAGTCCATGTCTTTGACACCAGGCGTCTGTCTCAGTGAGGCCCTTTTGTAGGATGTCCACATCGTTAGGAGTTTCAATTATGGCTCCTAGTTTGCAGTCATCTGCAAATTTAGTTAGCCAAAGACCTTCTTTGTTAGCCTGTACTTCAGAGAAGTACATACCAAACAGGAGAGGACCCAGGACTGAACCCTGTGGTACTCCACTTGTCACTGGTCTGAAGTCTGATTTAGAGTCTGCTACTTTCACAGTGTGGGTTCTTTCAGTAAGCCAGTTGGCAACCCATCTTGTGACATAGGGATTTATACCTAGTTTAGTGAGTTTATCTATAATTCCAGAGTGGGGGATGGTGTCGAACGCCTTGGCGAGATCTAGATAGGCTGTGTGAATCACCTTACCCTCATCTATGGCTTTGGGAAGTCAATCAGGTTTAGGAGACATGATCTGCCTTTTACAAACCCAAACTGTGTGGGGTCCAGGGTTTGGAGATCTCCAATATCTTTGTTTATGAGTTCCATGATGATACGTTCCATGGCCTTGCAGACGAGGCTCGTCAGGCTAATGGGGCGGCAGTTTCCGGGGTCTGTTGTGGCCCCCCTTTGTGGAGTGGGATAACTGTCACAGTGCGCCATTCAATGGGCACAAAGTCTGAGGTGAGGCTATGATTGAACATGGTACTTAGGTGGGGTGCCAGTTCATTCTGTAGTTCATGTAGAAGGCAGCCTGGGATGTTGTCAGGTCCCATGGATGCTGTGTTCTAGGCTTTGTAGAGTGACATTTTTACCTGTGCAGCCATGATTACAGGAACTTTGCATTCTTCCGGTATAAAGATGGGCCTTTTAGGGGGTGAAAGGGGGGTAAAGTTAGCACTGAACCTATCTGCCAGGATGTTGGCAATATCAGTTGGTTCTGTATATTTAGTGTCATTGTGCTGTAACTCAGAGCAGATCTGAGTGTTGCCATTGAGATTTTTGACATATAGAATGCTTTGCGGTTGTCTTTAGAATCAGTGGCAATTTTGTTTTCATAACTAGCTTTGGAGGATTTTATGAGGGATCTTAGCTTCTTACGGAGGCTGAGCAGGGAGTTGATCCAATCGTGGGATTTTACTCTTTTTTGCAACAGTTTCTTTCTTCTGTTGTAGAGTTTGTTTATGGCAGAAGACCACCAGATTGGCTTCCTTTTTTTGGAGGATAGCATCTTGGTTCTGTTAGGGATAGCACGATCCATGCACTTGTGTAAGTGCTTATAAAGTGCATTTGTGTAGGATTCAGCAGTCATACCTCTATTGTCCATCTGCATGAGTGTCATGAAGTTTGCCACTTCTGTCTTAAGAAGTGAGAAGTTGGCTTTGGAGAAATTTTTTACGGTTGTTTTCCTAATGGGGGGTGGGAGCGGGATGTGGATGTCTAGGGTGATTAGCTTGTGGTCGGATCTGACCAACGAGGAGCTGACCTCTGGTGTGGAACACCGGTCACCCATGTTGGTGACGACCAGGTGTAGGATATTGCTGCCTCTGATGGGGGTGTGGATAAGTTGATCCAAAGCGTTGGAATTGCTGATTTCCAGAAAACGTTGAGCAAAAGAGTTGGTACATGAGTAGTTTTCCCAGTTAATGGTAGGGTAGTTGAAATCACCCATTATTAGAGTATTGGGTTGTACCTTAATATTTTCCAGTGTATCAAGAAAAGAGGAGTGGGGATCCTGGGGCATTGTGGGGGGTCTGTAGCAAGCTACAATCTGGATTGCGGTTTTGCTCTTGTTACTCTCCTTGTTTTGCTTCCTGTCTGTTGTTTGATCTTGTGAGGGTTGTGAAGTCAGAAACTGCAATGTGTAGCATTACTTTCTAACTTCTCTCTTTAATCACTTTCCAGTACAAACATATGGTGTTAAACTGAGGGCATGCAGTGATCATCAGCACTTTTGAGAGGTATGACTGTGTGAATCTTTGATGCCTATTACTTAATAATGGACACATTTAAGTCAAACAAGCCTCTGTTGACACATGTTAAGGTAATTTCTGTACAAATCTCCCACCTTTTACTTGCTTACTGTACCACGTGATGAAATACAAGGATATGCCATAATATTATTAAACAATACACTCCAGGTTCAGGACTTACCTTGTAAATGCAGTACTTGCCACAGTGTCACTTCAGGGCTAACTCTGTCTGATGCAAGCAGTAGACAGACAATATATGGGGAGGTAAAGATTGTGTGAGTTGCCTAGCATCAATGTTAATACATGTATGGGAGTAGGAGGAAGGTTTTAGGCCCCTAGGTGGTGAGTGAATGTGCTATGTGTTGTCTCTTAGTCAATGCAATGCCATACAGAGCACACCTATGTATGCCTGCACCCACAGCAGCTGGTGGTTCCTGCTCTGACTCTTCATCTGCCTGTGACTGTGGTGACCTTGGCATTGGTAGCGGGTGTGTACCCCTTTCCCATGCTGATCCTGCTGCAGCTGTTTCCTCAAGATTATGTTGTGTAACATGGCACATACTGTGAAGATTTCTGTACATCTGTGAATTGTACTGCAGGACTCCCCAGATGTATCTAGGCACTGGAACAGTGACTTCAGCAGCTCGAACACACTATGACATTTCTGGTAATGTGTGCCGCATAATGACATTCTTCTGTGGGTGTGTGTGCATTTCTGATGGATGTTATCAGCTACGGTTCCAGTACATAGCCTGCATCCCATAGTAAATGACCCTGTGGGGTATCCTCCCAGCAAACATCTGTTCCAATTAGGAGGTGTGCCAGATATGTGAGCTGTGGTAACTGCCAGGGTTAACAGCACACATGTTCAAGATAATTCCCTTGGCATTACACATGATTTGGCAGTGGTAGCCCTTTCTGTCAATGTAGAGCCTACCCTGTTCATCAGGTGGTGCCTTAATTCCTAGATGAGTGCAATCTATGGCATCCAGTTCTTCAGGATAGTGTGCATGTTTCAATTAACCAGTTGTATATTTCTGGCCCTCTCCTCAGAGTACAGGGAAAATATATGCGCTCACTGGCATGTAGGAGCATAGCATCCAGGAACTGGTGGAGGATCCTGGATGGTGATGCCTGTGACACCCTCAGCATGCACTCTGTCAGTCTCTGAAAGGCACCTGTAGCTAAGATTCTAAGGGTTACACATACCTTAGTTTCACTGGGATGAGTTCCCCTTGGTTGGCGCTGGCTCTGAGCTGAGGACGACAGAGGTCACAGAGTTTCTGTAGTATGTCCTTGTCCACCCTGTAGTGCTCTACAATTTTCACATCATGTAGGTTGTGATAAGTTAAACGTGACCTGAAAAATCTTCTCCTTCTCAGTCTAGGCTGATTGGCAGCAGCAGCAGCATTGGCTTCAGCCTCTAGCACATACAAATGGATTAAAACAGCAGCGGCATTGAACATTCTATATGTGTAGACATTCCTAGTTTGCACTCCAAAAGTTTTAAAATCTGCAGGAAACACCAGCATACATGGATGCTTTATAGCTTGTTGAATAGCTCCACCATGTTGGATTGGTTGATTAGCATACAGTTCAGCTGCTTATGTTGTAAGTAGCATCTATGAAACACAGATAAATACAGATGCAATCCATTAATAACCTACACCATTATAAAAAGGCAAACATGTAGCCACACTGATGGTGAGGAGAGTTGTATATGTTTGGTAGACTGCAAAAATGCTTTTTCTTCAGGATATTTCTGTACAGAGGAGCACTGAACTTTAACAGGCATGCTCCCATTTTGTCACCTACATACTGTATGTGCTGGAATGTATTTAAGAATAATGTGAAGCAAAGGCTTTTACACTTTTATCTGTATGCATTAGAGGTACACATGACTGACTATACATGAAAATGGAATGCTGTGCAATAAATATGTACAAATGTTTCAGGGGAGGTCCTTTGATAGGGCTTTTAGCATTTCAAAGATGTTTTCCTAACAAAATGGGTCATTTGCCTGTTCTTTTATGCAGGGCTGTGTGATAAATATGTACAAATGTTTCAGGGACAGGTCCTTTCATAGCACTTTTAGCATTTCAAAGATGTTTTGTTAGTAAAGTGGGTCATTTGCCTGTTCTTTTCTTGGGGGGGAGCAAAGATGAATTACTGTTATGGCACAAGCAAGATGGACTGTTCTTTTTGAGGGGGGAGCAAAGGTGAGTTACTGTTATGGCACGAACAAGGATATGTTGCTCTTGTTACTCTACTTGTTTTGCATCCTGCCTGTTATTAGTATTTCACATCTCTAGATTGTTTTATGTTTCTCCAGTGTGTAATATGGACTGACTACCTTTTCCATTTTATCTAGAACCAGTTAGTTTGTAGTTATGTGATACTTATGTGTATTATACTTATGTTGTCTTTTAGGACACCTACAAGTATGTCACTCAGGTGTTTCAATCCATGGAGCTATCCCTTCACTGATGCTGAAAATCAAGTAATTATCTTTGGATTTTGGCAACATGGTGCTTTTCTCCTGGAAAGGGGATGGGGAGATATGGCATGGAGGATGAGAATATGGCAGCAGAAAGTACAACACCTCAGTGCTGTGGGTGGCTATGGCAGAACATATGGACAGATGCACCATAGGGTCACTAACATGGTCACTACTACACTCATGTGAGCAGCTGCAGTGGGTATGAAAAAATGGCTGCAAGGGGGAGGACCTGCTAGGGAACTCTGACTAACCCCCAATGAACAGTTCCTGGCCAATAACAGAGATCAAGATGGCTCTCAAGAGGATGTAGGACAGCATGTACTGAATGTGGGCACAAAACATTTTGAGACAGCAAGCATGTCCCAGGAGGAGCTTCCAGGTAGGCTTTATTATCTGAATAGTTGAATACTGTTGTATAGTAAAACAATTGACATGAATAAGTTAATTCTGTGTCACATGGGGGGGGATTGAAGATTGCTACACTTATAAGCTTAGGCTGAAATCGTCAGCCACGTTCTTGTTGATATTAGGCTTAATGCACACATATAAAGGGGTAATTGTATTACCCCCCTGTGTTACTGTTAATTGTGATGATATTGCCCTTGCCTCTTGCTTAACTTCTTACAGGATTGTCTGGAGTACAGCACAGTATATCTTCTGCAGATGGAAAGTCAAGCATTTTTATGTGAGTACTGCTGAGCAATTTAAATACATATCTCAGAACTGTTGTGTGTATTGGTATACTGTCTGTAATAGTGGCAACACTGTTAGTTTTATTAGCATATATTGCACTATAGTACTGCAGGTATTAATGTATTCCTGTGTTTCTTGCTTTTTTATCGCAGGTGATCATGACAGTAGGAGTGTGGGCCCTGTGCCACCTGATGTCAGTGTATCAACAGGCTCTGATGATGATGGAAGCCAAAATGAGGCACAGTCAGTGGGTGAAGAGGTTGAATCTGACACAGATACTGATATACACCCATTCCCTGCATTTCTATCAGACACAGCCAGTAGGCCTATGCCTACCCAGTCCACTGTGCCCAAAAATATTAGATAGGTGCAGAGTGAGGACATTGATCAGGGAAGTGTGGCTACTGTGGCTTCAGTGCCTGTTGGGTCTGGCCATAGTCAAAGTGTGGATGAGGTGACACACAGGAGGATTGATATGGGTGCTCAGTGGGGGCCTGCTGTCCCTCCTCCACCTGATGCAGATGTCACTTTCTGTGCCACTCAGTGTATGTTTAGGGCTGTCAAGGAGGCACAGGCACATTCCCATAGGTGCTTCAGACAAATGTTCAGGGTTGTGGATGTGGCACAGTCTGACATGCGTAACTGCCTCCACAGTGTTGCCAATTCACTGGATCAGATGAATGACATGTTGGAACAAGGGGTGTCTGCGATGGACTGAGGGGTGTTGGTCATGGAACAAGCAGTGTCTGTAATTTAACATCTGCTGGGAGGGGAATGGCATCCTTGTAGGCATAGGTCAGCCATATCATCTACTGCCAGCCAATGTGGCATTACCTGATCATGCTCCCATAGTGTCAGTACTTCCACTGCTCCATCAGTGCACTCACACCCAGACATGGCAGGCCATAGGGTCATGGTCCTGTGTGTCCCTGTGAAGGGAGCACATCCAGAAGACATCAGTCATGTTCATGTAGCAACACTGCATCTGACCATGGGCGTGGAGGTGCCAGTGCAACTCCTGGCAGAGCCAGTTTTCATGGTCTGGGATGACAGCAATAAACTGCCACATCTACCATGCATGGCTTACACCTGTCTGACAGACCAAGATACAGAGCTAGCACGGAGCTTGGCTGTGTTCATGCAGACACTCACACACAAGCTTCATATGGAGGACCCCTACAGACACACATACAACAGTTACTCATGTTGTCTCACTGACCATTTTTGTTTTATCCCAATGTCTGCCTTCTTTTCCTTCTTATTCACACACACTCACTGACCTTTAGTGTCAGCTTAGGCTTCCTACCCCCAACACAACACCTCGTGCAAGTGATGATAACTGTGCCATATCCCTGTTTTCTATCATTTGGATTCGGGGATACACACGCTGTGTCTGATGCTCAGGGTTTGTAGCTAACTTAGTACTTAGTATATCTGCATTTGCATTTGTGTTGTTGAACTGCTCGTTGTATCTTTGACTTATATCGGTCTTGGAAAGTTAGACAGTTGAGAGCATCAAAATTTCAACCTGTATAGAGAATGCTCTTGAAACGCTTGTCAAGTCAGAAACTGAAATGCATATCATTACTTTCTAACTTCTCTTTGTAATGACCCCAACACAACACCTTGTGCAAGAGATGATAACTGTGCTATATCCCTATTTTCTATTGTTTGGATTCAGGGATACAAAAGCTGTTTCTGATGCTTAGGGTGCATACCTAACTTTTAGGGCTTAGTATATCTGCTTTTGTGTTGTTGAACTGCTCATTGTACCTTTGACTTATATTAGCCTTGGAAAGTTAGACAGTTGATAGCATCAACATTTTCATAACCGTATGATGAATGCTCTTGTAAGGGTTGTGAAGTCAGAAATTGCAATGCGTATCATTACTTTCTAAAGTCTCTCTTTCATGATTTTCCAGGACAAATGTATGGTGCACATCATAAGTCATGCCATCCTATTCGGATCTTAGGATTGTATGACAGCACTGTAGTCAAACCTCATCAGAACAGTAATACAGTATAATGCTCTCTTTTGCATGTACCTCAACAGACACATGCAGCAGCTGGAAAGACCACAGAGCTTTCTCAGCAAGATAACACAGGATCTACAAACCATGCCATGATGTATGTGGATAGATTAAAAGTCATGTCACTGTTGTCTGTCTTGTATAGGATGGGATAACATCTGCCTGGCCTCCATTGACCATGCCCTGGTGGGATGATTGCATATCCAGAGCTCTGATATAGCTCATGACATCAGCAGTATCTGTTACGAATATAGTAATAGTGTTCCACTTGCTGCAGTAAAAGCCTCTCTGTAATGTGAAGCAAGAGCACACCCAACACACAAGTGCACACACATGTGCACACACACACACACACACACACACACACACACACACACACACACACACACACACACACACACACACACACACACACACACACTTGTCTGTAGTGAGAACAGAACCCCCACCTATCTAAGTACACAGACTACAGAACACAGTACCTAATGCAAGCACCATGGCATGAGTCTGACTTTTGAAAGACTGCAGCTAGACTTATAGTACATGACATCAGCAGGACATGTGTGAGAGAAAAATGAATGTCACGTCTGGCTGTGTTTATTTAGTATGTGTGAAGCTCAGCAGTGTACAAATGGGAGCTCAGGAGCAGACAGGACCCAGACAGCCAAAAATAGAAACCGGATATATTCAATTAATACTACTGGGCATTGCGCAAACCCAGTAGGCAACCCTGCATGGCAGTTAACAGTGAGACCTTAAGAATGAATAGTAAAATAGGCAATATTATGTAACTAATCCTCTGGCAGTGGTGTAAGTGTAGGGCTGAAGTATAGATGGTCCTGTATTCTATTACAGAGTGTGCGGCCTTTGTTTAACTGTTGCGACATTGCAGTTTATATGCAAGATAGACAAGTGTTTTCTTACCCTTGTTGAGGCAACAGGTGTAAGTGTATGACTGTCATATCTGTGGTCCTGGGTTGAAATACAGCATATCCCATACACTTTTACTGTTGTTCCACTTCCCATTATAGTCACTTTCACTTATAACACTTGACATAGTGTAGCTAATATTAATTATATGTATGAGGGCTGAGACACTAACATTGTGTCAGTTATTTCTTTATTTATTTATCTATGTATTATCACATTTATTATCAAATGTATGACTGTGGGTTTACTATGTAATATGTTCCTGTAAGTATATTTCTGCTCTCAGGACTGGCATGACCTTCACATTTGAGTAACACACGTACACAGCTGCCTGTACCTCAAATAACCTTGAAATTGCATTGCTTGCCACTGCTGTGCACAATCTACCATGTTGCTTGGCAGTGCGCACCACTGAGCACTGTGTTTGGGTGATGTTAAGTGATGTGCAACATTTTCAAACACTGTGCACACTCCCAGTAAATGAGATAACTGGATTTGATGGGAAACCATTAGTCTCCATTGCTCTTGATCCATGAAAGACATGGCAGGCATTCATAGCGAGGGTGAGAGATTTGGGGCTCAGAGATGGGGTGTCTAGGAGTCCAAGATTATTGTTGGAATCCTAGTGAAACACCACAGTGCCAGGTTGCTGCAGGGGGACTATTCTGCTTTCCAGTATAAGTCAGAGGCTTGGTATTGTTTAGCCCAGGCTGTGACCAGTGCCATTGGTATCCGCTGCACTGCTGGCCAAAGTAGGCACCAGTTTAGTGACCTACCTCAGAGGCAGAGGGGTACCCATGATGCTTGGATCAAGGAATTTAGGATAGAGGACATCCCACAGATGTATAAGTATCACCTACAGAGAGTACTTGTAAGGCTTACAAGCTTAATATAGGTAAAACTGGTATTCATAATGGTATTCTGTTTTTTTTTCCATTCCATGGAAAGGGAGTGCAATGTTAGGATCCATGCCACTAGATTTGCGATGATGAGGGAGGCACATGGTACATATGCAGCAGAAGAGCAGTGTTATTGTAGCATTAAAAATTAAAGATAGCTTGTTTGGTATTTTATACAGTTGTATCAAATTGAGCATGCATATCTCAACTGTAAAACAAGTATGCCTGTATTAGTTCTTTAGCACAAACAAAGATAGCTTGTTTGGTATTTTATATAGTTGTATCAAACTGAACATGCATATTCCAACTGTAAAGGCAAGCTGGCATGCCTTAGTCTATAGCACAGATCAAGAGTACAATATTGGGCTTTAGTCAGAGGTGGTGGGTTCAAATACCAGATTTCCCAACTATACAATAACTGTTATTTCTTCAATTATGTGTATCTTAAAAGGTTTAAAGTAAAAGATCTATGCCAGTGGCACACGTGCCCTGCTGTACACTGTAATCTGTATAATTGGAACACACATATGTGCAATATATACACATGTAAAGGAGTACTTGCTGCTGTCTGTAGTATAGTGTGCATCTGTCAGGAGCTAAGAGTCTTAAAAGTAATAAGTTATCTGTTAGGGGTGGTAGTCTTAAGATTAACGGTTATGATAATAAAATAATTGTATTAATGCATTGTATGCTACAGATGAAGTACTAATCTTATCTCTTTTTTTCTCTCACCCCAACCCTTATCTCTCTCTCTCTCTCTTTTAAAATTGTATTATGTGTCATCAAAATGTGTCCATGTCATCCATGTGTACCACATCCTGAAATGCTCCACAACACAGCGGGGTAGGCCTGCTCCACAGGATCCACCTGCCCCCACTCCACCAGCCCCAGCACCATTGCCCAGCACATCTGGGAGCTGACCTGTCAGCACCATCTCTGCCACTCCTACACTACCTGCTCCTTTAGGTAGTTCTGCCCGGAGGATAGGCCAGTGATTCCCTCTGGGAGGAGTGGCAGGGGTGGTGAGTTTATCACACATGCTGAACTACCAGGGAGAGTGCATAGGGTTATACACTGCACTGTTGGTGCATGCCTACACAATATGGAGGAGCTGCTCTCCCTCATTTTAAGTAGGACCAGAAGGAGGAGGAGCAGGAGATGTTGAGGGCTCCAGCCAGTGGCGGAGTGATGTGACAGTGATGACACTCCTGTGGGTGAGCACTCGATTCTCACTGTCAACCAGTTTGACGTCCATGGGTCTTGGATGTCCCCACCCTCACTCCATCCATAGTGTCCACAGACCTCTTGTGTCCATCACTGTCCCTGTGTCTTGTCTTGTTTGTCATGGCTGTCTGCAATTGCTTCCTCACCTACCCAACTTAACAGACCCAGACATACCTACATTCCTTCCCCAACATTCCTCTCTCTTTTTCAAAAAAAAAAAAGTCCCATACCAAACTTGATTCAGTCCAAATGGTTTTATGACATGATTGTGTTGTGGTCACCCCTCAATCTGGAGGTAATACTTCAAATGTAGCTAATATTTTGCATATATTATCAGTTTTTACTGTTGAAGAAATGGGGGAATTGAAGGAAAGTGAAGCGTCTCTTACAGCCCCTTTTTCCAGATGTAGTGATTGCTATGGGACTACTGTCTGGTTTACTATACAGGAGGTCCTTGTACTGTATATGGACTCTCCTGCACTATTGTGTCTACAGCAGTACCTTCTCATGGGGCCCCCTGTTTGTCACAGAGCCTGCTGTGTGGTGAGACTAAGTGCCTGGTGGTATAACTGGATGGGCAGGCTAGGCTCATTAGCCTTGGTTGGCAGCAAGTCTAGGAGAAGGTAAACTCTGACTCCAAACCTGGGCAGATGGAGCTTGTTAGACTATCAGGAAGTTCATTTGGAGAAGGCAAACTCTGATTCCAAATCCACAATCTGGACATTGGATGATGGCTCTGCTGCCTTGTGAATATCATCAGGAGAAGAAAAGGCTATGGGAGTAAACCTAGACAGGAAATCCAGAGTGGAGCCCCTACGGTGTCTGGTTGTCAATTTTGACTTCCTTCTGGCAGTTCCTGCAGCCAATCTGACAGTTTTTATTTTTTTTTATTTAACATTTGTTGACCGGGAAAGTCCGACTAGGTTCCACAGATCTTTTTTCAGCGGAGGCCCAGGGAGAAATGCTCCAGAAGCATGTCTTTAGAATGTGGGAGGAAACTGGAGTACCCGGAGGAAACCCACGCAAATGCAGGGAGAACATGCAAACTCCACACAGAAGGCACCCCAGCTGAGAATCAAACCAGAAAACCTCTTGCTGTGAGGTGACAGCATTAACCACTGCACCACTGCGCCTAATCAAACGTATTACTCTGTGTTTCTTCCAAGAGATGGATCTTGTCAACTGGGCATCTCTGGATCTCCATATACTATGCCCAGGCTTTTGCATCCTGGAGAGGTCACTTCAGAGTTACTGCTTATAGCATCAGAAACAAAATGGGAGACAGCAGTTATTGGTAATAAGTCCAGAGTGATTGGCATAAGCGGAGAGGCTACGGGCTGTCTCCAATGGTGGGAGGGACCATTGTAGTCCCACTGGTCATCTATTGCCTGCCTCAAGCTGGGCAGCCCCCAGCCAGTAAGATGCTGACCCACCACAGTCTGCCCTGGTTCAATGGGTGCTGGGAGTTAAATGCTGAAGAGCAGACTGGAAAATTTTGCACCAGGAAAATGAAAACAAGAAAAGTAAACTAGCAATATTGCTACTGGCAAGCTGGAATGTCAGGACACTATGCCCTGGTCTCTATGATGTTCTTCACCAGAGTGACAATACCAAGAAAACAGCCATCATCAATTATGAATTCAAGAGCCTCTGCATTAATATTGCTGCATTGCAAGAGACTAGACTTCCAGCAGATGGTTGCTTCAGAGAGCAGGACTACACATTCTTCTGCCAGGGGAAGGAACCAAAGATGCAGTAATTACAAGGTGTTGGTTTTGCAGTGAAAAATCCCCTGCTGTCCTCAACTGAACCACCATCAAAAGACATGGCTTGAATCCTCTGTGTCTGCCTCTCAATATCTTCAGGCTCAGTGACAATCCTGAGCGTATATGCTCTCACACTCTGCTCCTCAGCTGAGACAAAAGATGAGTTTTACATGGAGTTTGAGACCACTATCAGAGGGATATTTATCACAGAACACCTGCTTTTGCTTGGAGACTTCAATGCGCTAGTTGGAGCTGATCACAATTCCTGGCTCATCAGCACTGGACAATTTTGTGTTGTTGGCAAGCTGAATGAAAATGGGCAGAGATTGCTAGAATTGTGTCCTTACCACAACCTTTGCATGACCAACACATTCTTTGCCACCAAGCGTAACCACAGTGTATCCTGGCAACATCTGAGCTCTCATCAATGGCATCAGTTGGATCTTTTCATCAGTAGAAGATGCTTGCTGAACTGTGTCCTGGTCACCCATAGCTATCAAAGTGCTGACTGTGACACCGATTATTCCTTGGTTGGCTGCAAGGTGCAACTCCAGCACAAACAAATCCACCACTCAAAGCAGAAAGCATGCCCTCGTATCAACCATGCTAGGACAGCAATCCCAGACCTGCATGAACACTTTGCCGATAGTATTGTAGGGGTCCTCAAGGTGTGCCCACAAAGCAGTGTTCAAGTGAGGTGGAACCACATCAATGGCATCATCTACAACTCTGCCATGGATATCTTTGGCAAAAGAGAGAGGCAGAATTCAGACTGGTTTGAAGCAAGAATCATTGAGTTTGAAACATCACTCACAGCCAAGTGAGCAGCACTGCTCAACTACAAGAGAGAGCCTTCAGAGATGACTCTAGCTGCACTTAGGAAGGCCAGAAACAGCACCCAGTGGATCATTCTACAATGTACCAATGACTACTGACTGAACCTCTGTCACAGCATCCAACTTGCCCTGAATGTGGCAACATTCATGCCATGTATGATGGCATAAAGAAAGCCTTTGGCCCCAGTAAAGCCAAGACTACACCCCTAAAGTCTGCCTTAGGTGAAGTCATTTCAGACTAAGGCAAACAGATGGTGAGATGGGCAGAGCATTACCAGGAGACTATTGTTGCTGACACAGCAGCTGAAAACATAACTCCCCTTCCTATTATGGAAGAGCTTGATAATCCACCCTCTGTACAGGGGTTTAGCAAAGCCATCAACTCTCTTGCCTGCTGTAATGCTCCCAGAAAGGATGACATTCCCCAGGAAGTCATCAAGGTTGGCAAGAAGTGTGCTCTTCTTGACCACCTGCATGAGCTCCTGTTACAATGTTGGCAGGAAGGAACAGTGCCCCAGGATATAATATGCATGATGCTAACATCATCACACTGTACAAGAACAAAGGAGACCAAACTGATTGCAACAACTGCCATGGAATATCCCTCCTCAGAGTTGCCGGGAAGGCCTTAGCCCACGTAGTTCTGAACAGGCTGAAATAATTTGCGGAACATATTTAGAGTGGGAAGGTCCATGATCGACATGATCTTCTCATTAAGGTCGCTGCAAGAAAAGTGTCGCAAGCAAGGGAAACCATTGTGCATTGCCTTCATTGACCTAACTAAAGCATTTAACTTGGTTGGCAGGAAAGGCCTCTTCACCCTGCAACAAAGGATTGGATATTCCCCTAAACTCTTAAAGATGGTTACATCTTTTCATGAGGACATGCAAGGGGTTGTACAATATGATGGCTTTTCATCAGACCCTTTTCCAATCAGGAGTGGAGTGAAGCAAGGGTGTGTACCTGCTCTGACACTCTTTGGAATCTTTTTCTCTCTGGTACTGTCCCATGCCTTTAATAAGTCAGAAGATGGTGTATACCTCTGCACCAGAACATTGATAATCTCTTCAACCTTGCATGCCTACGAGCAAGGACAAAGGTGCGGACAGTACTGATCAGAGAGATGGTGTTTGTAGATGATGCTGTCTTGACTTCTCATACTGAGGAAGCACTACACCTCATAAGCTCCTTCACTGGTGCCTACAGAGATTGTGGCCTCACAATCAGCCTCAAGAAGACCAAACTCATAGGGCAGGTTGTCAGCAGCACCCCCCTCATCTTCATCGGTGATCACACTCTCAAGGTGGTGAAGGATTTCACTTACCTGGGATCCACCATTGCCAGAAATCTCTCCCTGGACACCAAGCTGATCATCTGTATTGGTAAGGAAGCAACAACAATGGCACACTTAACAGAGGGTCTGACATAACTCCAAACTGACCACTGGCACTAAGATGAAGGTATATCAAGCATGTGTACTCAGCATGCTACTCTATGGTAGGGAAACATGGACCTTGTACTCCTGCCAAGAACACAGACTCAACTTGTTTCAGCTACGCTGCCTCAGAAGGATGCTAGGCATTACCCGGGAGGATCGCAGTCCAAATAAGAATGTCCTAGAATAGGCAGGGATATAAAGTATGTTTGCCCTGCTTTCCCAAAGGCATTTGTGTTGCCTTGGTCATGTCAGTTGTATGCAGGATGGTCAAATCCCCAAAGACCTTCTGTTGCGAGCTTGCCTCTGGTTCCAGACTCACAAGAAGGCTGATTCTGTGCTTCAAAGCTGTCTGTAAGTGTGACATGAAGGCAAGCAATATCAATCCAACAGGCTGGGAAGCCATGGCTGCAGATCACATTACTTGGAGACTGGCCATCAAGACAGGCAGCCAGATGAGCATGACGAAGAGAGGGCAGCTGTGGGAGGATATGCAAGAGCACAGACAGCAGAGGGCAGTTTTGGTACTTACACAGCCAGGTGTCGGCTACACCTGTATAAATTGTAACAGAGACTGCTGGTCAAAAATTGGACTTTACA
Source organism: Protopterus annectens (assembly GCF_019279795.1). Taxonomy (NCBI): domain Eukaryota; kingdom Metazoa; phylum Chordata; order Ceratodontiformes; family Protopteridae; genus Protopterus; species Protopterus annectens. The sequence continues at coordinate 1,337,361,519 of NC_056737.1, forward strand.
GTCACAGCAGGCATTGCACTTCAACCATCAACTGATTTTGTGATGCAAACTTCATTGTCTGTCGAGACAGAGAAAGGCCTCTAGGATTATCAGTTTTTACTGTTGAAGACATGGATTACTATGGTTCTTTCCTACCTCAATCCTGCATGTTCCTCTATTGCTTTCCATTTGTTCTTCCTCCTGTTTGCTCCCCATTTCACCAATGTCCTTTCATTCACATTTCTTTTCTTTAATGCATTATTGCGCAGTGGTGCACATCACACACCAACACACAGCAACACTAATACAAAAGTACTTAAAAGTGTTAGATTCAGTTGTATTCAAACTCAGTACCTCCTGGCCCCAAAAAGGAATGTGGTGCATTAACTGCATTAACACATGCCGCCACAGGATCAATTTAGTAGCAGGGGTATACAGACTCTGTACTAGCTGTCAGACTTTAGCATCCCCATTTCTTTTCTTTAATGCATTATTGTGCGATGGTGCACACTGCACACCAAGATGCACCAACGGTAAAGCAAAAGTAATTAAAAGTATTAGATAGAGCTGTATTCTAACTCAGTACCATCTGGCCCCAAAAAGGAACATATCACTGCATTGACACCTACTGCCACAGAGTCAGTTAAGTAGCAAGTGTATTCCACAGACTGAATACTAGCTGTCAGACTTTAGCAAATTGGCTCATGTTTGCGTATTACTTAACTATGCGCAAACAGATGTATCTTGCATGTGAATACACTTAGGTTCATAGGTTCATAGGTAAGTACTAGGCTATCTGCCCGAGGGCATCTATAAGCTTAGCCAGAATGTGTTGGCTTTCGCCGCTTCCTTGGATTTGTTCCCTGTTTCTCTGTCCAGCAGAGCCATTAGTTCCCTGTGCCTCTGTCCAGCAGAGCCACTGCAGTGATCCCAGGGGTAAATTTTCTGTTTCCCATCCACTTGTCAAGGTTTCTCTTGAAGAGTGTTAGTGAGGGGCTCTGCTTAATGTAGATTAGAATCCTATTCCAAAGCATGGGGAGTCTCTGGGACAGGAATCTATCCCTCCATCACGTCCTATTTATCCTTGTGGTGACCTTTAGATCCCTAGAGCATGTGGCTCTTGGGGATTTGTTTTTTTTTTTAGGTGAAGCATGTCCATCAATTCTGAGTTGGACATGGCCTTGTATGTCTGGCAGAGATCACCTCTGAGTAAGCGGTATGCCACCAAGTACAGCTGGAGTTTCTTCAGTCGAGCTGCATAGGGCATCTGTTTGAGGCCAGTAATCCTCTTGGTGAGGTACTTCTGTGGTCTTTCCAGATGTTGCAGGTGTCTTGTAAGGTATATCCCAAATGGGGTGTTGTACTCTATGATGGGTCTGATGAGTGATCAGTAGAGGGGCACAATAACCTCTTTTCTTCTAGATGTGAACCCTTTTGTGATTAGGTGGGCCACATAGAAGGATTTTCTAACCACCTTGGCAATATGATTATCAAAAGAGAGATTACTATCTGCTTGGATCCCCAGATCCTTTATTACATTTTATGTATTTAGGGTCTACCATGTATGTGGTAGTTTGCAGGTACTTTGTTTTTTCCAAAGGGGATGACTATGCACTTTTTGGCATTTAGCGTGAGGCCATGATTTTGACCCCAAATATCCGTCTCAGTGAGGCCCTTCTGGAGGATGTCTGTATCAGCCAAAGAGTCATTTATGGCCCCCAGTTTGCAGTTGTCTGCGAACTTGGTCAGCCATAGTCCTCCTGTGCTTGCCTGTATCTCTGAGAAGTATATACCGAACAGGAGGGGTCCCAGGACTGAGCCCTGGGGGACACCGCTTGTAACCGGTTTAGAGTCGGACCTAGAACCTGCAACTCTCATCGTGTGGGTTCTATCTGTGAGCCAATTGGCAACCCATCTTGTGACGTAGGGGTTTATGTTCAGGCTGGTGAGCTTGTCTATAATACCAGAATGGGGAATGGTGTCGAAAGCCTTTGTGAGGTCTAGGTAGGCTGTGTGGACCTCCTTTCCCTCATCTAAAGCCTTGGTAACTGTCTCAAAGAAGTCCACTAGGTTTAGGAGGCATGATCTGCCCTTAACAAAGACAAACTGGGTAGGGTCCAATGTTTGGAGGTTCCCAGTGTCTCTGTTAATGAGTTCCATGATGATGCATTCCATAGCCTTGCAGACCAAGCTAGTCAGGCTTATAGGGCGATAGTTCCCGGGGTCCATTGTGGCTCCACCTTTGTGGAGTGGGATAACTGTTGCTATGTGCCACTCTATGGGTATGTAGCCTATAGAGAGGCTGAGTTTGAACAGTGTGTTTAGGTGAGGGGTTAGTTCATTTTGGAGCTCGTGTAAGACACAGCCTGGGACACCATCCAGTCCCATTGAAGCTGTTTTTGGCTTTGAATAGAGCTGTTTTAACCTGTATGTCAGTGATTGCTGGGGCTCTACATTCTTCTGGTATGGCTATGGGCCCTTTGGGGGTGAGAGGGGGTGAAGTTTGCACTAAACCTGTCTGCCAGAATGTTGGCAATATCAGTCGGTTCAGTGTATTTTGTGCCATTCTGCACTAACTCAAAGCAGATCTGAGAGTTTCCACTTAGGTTCTTGACATAGCTAAAGAACGCTTTGTGGTTATCTTTGGAGTCCTTGGCAATTTTTCTTTTGAAGCTAGCCTTGTATGGTTTTATGAGGGATTGTAGTTTTTTGCTGATACTGATCAGGGATGTCTTTCCTTCTTGAGATTTTACTCTTTTCTGTACTAGTTTCCTCCTTCTATTGTATAGCTTATTTATGGCAGGGGTCCACCAGACTGGTTTCCTTTTCTTGGAGGAGTGAGTCTTGGTTTTACTTGAGATAGCACTATCCATTCATTCTCACAGGTGCTCATAGAGTGCCTTTGTAAGGGATTCAGCAGCTTGGACAATGTTGTCCATTAGCATAGGGGCTGTGAACCTTTCAACCTCGGTCTTAAGTAACGTGAAGACCAATGTTGTCCATTAGCATGGGGGCTGTGAACCTTTCAACCTCGGTCTTAAGTAACGTGAAGTTTACTTTTGAAAAGTTTTTTTATGGTGGTTTCCTTGATTGGGGGTGGGATGTGGATATCCAGAGTGATTAGTCTATGGTCTGATCTAACCAGCGAGGGGTTGACCTCCGGTGTAGAACACCGGTCGCCCATGTTGGTGATGACCAGTCCCAATATGTTGTCACCTCTGGTGGGGGTGTTGATCAGTTGATCCAGGGAGTTTGAGTTTATAAATTCTAGGAAGCATTGGGCAAGGGAGTTAGTACTTGACTAGTTCTCCCAGTTAATGTTTGGGTAATTGGAATCATGCAATATTAGGGCATTTGGTAGGACCTTCATATTTTCCAATGTCTCCAGAAACATGGAATGGGGGTCCTGGGTCATGGTGGGTGATCTGTAGCAAGCTACAATTTGAATTGCAGTTTTGCCCATTGTTAGTTGCACATGGATGATCTCTGAGGCATTGTGTTGTGCCACTAACCTGGAGGTGTGGGTATCCTTGATGAATATGGATACACCTCCGCCTTTTGTGTGTCGGTCTGGGTTCTGGGGCCGAAAAATATGGTATGAGTTATAGCCTGGTAGTGCTGGGGTGCTCTCTGGAGCCTTAAACCAGGTTTCTGTTACTGCACAGATATTGATTTTCTCCATACTGAGGAGTGCCTCGAGTGCATGCATTTTGAGGTTTAGACTTCTGGCGTTGAGTAGCATTACCTTCAGTTTTTGGTTACTTGTGCTATTTACAGTGGTGGGTTTGTCTTTTGAGCTTTGCCTAAAAAAGGCACTATGGGGGCGGCAAAAGCCTTGGCCAGTATTTGAAAGCCTAAGGGTGACAGGTGCAAGCCATCTCTTGAGAAGCAATGTGGCTTGTTGAGCATGTCATCCCAGGTGGACAGATACTGGATCCCCTTTGAATGACACCAGAAACTTAGCCAATTGTTGAAATTGATCATTTTTTCTTTATACTGTGGCATCATTCTTGGTGAGGGCGCGATGCTACTCAGGGTCAGGGTCATACCGGCCTGGGCTATGTGATCAGAGAGCTCTTCCATGTCTCTTTTCATGTAGTCCATGGAGGTACATCTCAGGTCATTCACACCAACATGGACAATGACAGAGTCATATTTGTACTTGTTCTGGAGCGACCTGAGTGCTTGTGTTATGTGGTGGATCCTTGTGCCCAACAGGTAGCTAACTGTAACCTTCTCCTTGTCCAGCCTAGTTAGTGGAACAACAGTTTGCCTGTCTGTAGAGTCACCTATTACTAGTGTGTTGGGTATGTTATTTTGCCTTAAGGGCTGTGATTGCGTGGCACACTGATTATGTGAAGTATGTGTTTCATGGTTTGTGATGGGGTGTGGAGGTTGCTTGAGTGTCTGCTTTGGAGGTCTCTGTTGTGTTTGCAGATTTTTATTTAGAGCCTCCGAATATGTTTTCATGTATTTATGTGTGTTATTTGCCGGTGTTGGTTTAGTAGGTCTATGTGAGACTGGTGGTGTGTTGCAAGTATTTTCCTTCTCTTCTTGACTGTCAGTTCCAGTCTTGGGTTGAGAGAGCTTTGCCTCCAGTTTGGCTGTATAATTGCATCTCTCCCATATATTAGTGTTTGGTGGTAGGAGGAGAGGGTTGTCTGTGTACATGAGGCAGTTGTAACATTGTCTCAAAATGCCCAGATTCACCAGTTGGACTGGAGAGTACACCTGAAACTGCCCTTTGGACATGCCTGAATAGGTAAAGTGAGCTATTTTAGCTGGTAGGGACAAATAGAGAGCCTTGTCCTTCTGGACAGTATAGGGGGTCTAGTGCTAGGGTTAATTAGTGCTTGCTATGAGTTTTGAGCAAGTGCTGGGCTGTGAAATTAATGGTTTGAGTGCTTAAGTTGAAAGTTTGTCTAGTTCCGCTTTGCTAACCATCTGGTAAACCTGCTGCTCCTTGTCCAATAGAAATGTATATACATTATGCTGTGTTTCTGCTGTTTACTGTCCACTTCCTTTGTATGACATGAAGATACATACAGAAACATTGCAAACTAGGGGCCCTATTTAACTGTATGTCACATATTTAAAATATATCCATGTACTGGCACCATCCCCAAGCACTACATCAATCTAGTAACACACAGAACTACAACTACTGACTCATACATCTAAAAAGCCTTATCTGTATGGCTACTTCCGGAATCAGCATGGAACATAACCACAGGACAGATTTTTGGTTTGGCAAGGGTAGATCTTGCTTATTGGCCTTTGTGGACTTCTTGGATATTGACCCCAAAGACCTGGATGAGGGATAACAGAACGTCCTGCCTATGTTGAGTTATTCAAGACCTTTGACACTATCCTCCATTCATGTCTCATAGAGAAGATCTCCCATCTGGGAATTAGGACATACAGTACTAGATGGATAGCCAACTGTCTCAACAACAGACACACAGTCTCAAAGTTGGGAACTGCACTTCCACTATTAGCCCACTCGTCAGTGGGATACCACAAAGATTTGTGCTGGGCCTTGAATTGTTTGGGAAATACCAGGCACCCTAGTTTTTTTTTGTACATTTTATGGCTTGGGCTATATGAATGTCAAATAACATATTCTGGTCGATAGTAACCCCTGATAGCTTAGTACTAGAAACTAGAGTTATGATGGTGTATTTGGCTGAGGTAATTTTGAATGGAGGGGAAGTGTCAGGGGCTCTAGTAGGGTGAAATGGGTATGTGAAGGACATACTCATCAGAGGCCATAATAACTTAATGGTCCCCAAACTTCATCACATCAATAACTGTCTACAATGCATCCTTCTTCATGTACCTCCTTACACATCTTCCAATGATGTGTAACTGAAGTGTACCATCTTTGTCACAGTGTGCTGTCACACAGCTTATTGGCCATACCTAGGTATTATTTCTGGGGAATATACATGACTGATAGTGCAGAACAACAATAGGTTCAAAGGTGCTTACTAGGCTAGCAATCAAAAGGCACTTTTTAAGCCTAGCCATGCATCCCAAATCTCTGACAAGTTCTGAAATCCTTGATACATATAATCAGGGGCTTGGGAGATGAAACATTTACAAGCAGGGGCCTTGCCAATGAAGTATTTATAGACTGCCTCTGTCCATTAGAGACATTGGTGCCAAACCAGGGATGAATGTCCTGTTCCCCATCCAGTTGTGCAAGTTGCACCTGAATTGGATTAGGGAGGAACTCTGTTTCACATGGATGGGGAGCCTGTTCCAAAGATGTGGTAGTGTCAGGGATACATACCTGTCTCTCCAGCAGGTCCTTTTTATATCACAGGTAAGGTTTAAGTCTTTAGAATGGGTAATTCTGGGACTGTTTTTCTGTAGATATGCAGGAGGTCCATCAGAGTTGGGTCTGACAATGCCCTGTATGCTAGGCATAGATTTCACCTCAAAAGCCTGTAGGAGACAGAATACAGGGATAGGGCCTTGAGGTGCTCTTCAAAGGACATTTTATTTATGTCCTGTATTCTTTTAGTGAGGAACTTCTGTGGATGTTCCAATTGTTGGATATATCTGGTTAGGGACATACCAAAGGGGACACTGTACTCAATGATAGGTCTGTTGAATGCAGAATACAGTGGAACAATGACCTCCTTGGACCTAAATGCCATACCTTTGTTTATAAGTTGAGCGACATAAAATGATTTCCTCACTACTTTAGACATGTGATGGTCAAATGCTAGATTACTGTCTATGTGTGTCCATAACTACTGGGTCAACTCTAAAGGGTGTGTTGTCAATATGATAGTTACCATGGGTGGATGATTTCTTGACGGGAACTATTATGCATCTCTGACACTAGTTGTTTGTCTGTGTCAGCCCTTCCTGGACAGCATTTGTGTCAGTGTGGGATTCAATGACACCTCCTAATTTGCAATCATCTGCAAATGTAGTCTGCCAGAGACCACTGACATTGGCATTGAATTTAGAGAAGTAAGTGCCACAAAGGAGTGGTCCAAAAACAGATTCCTGAGAGACTCCACTTGTGACTGACCCCTTTTGTAGAGGTGGACTCCCCAATTCTAACTTCATGGGTCCTGTCTGTGAAGCAGTAGGCTATCCACCGAGTGATATATGGGTTTGTACCTAACCTCTTGAGATTGTCAACAATGCCTGAGTGGGGTATTGTGTCAAATGCCTTGGCCAGGTGAAGGTAGGCAGTGTGAACCATTTTGCCTTCATCCATAACTTTGGTGGCCTTCTCAAAGAAGTCCACCAGGTTGAGTAGGTATGTCCTGCCCTTAATGAAACCAAACTGGGTTGGGTCCAGTGACTGGAGGTTTATTATATCACTATTGATCATTTCCATGATAGTTCTTTCCATGGCTTTACATATAAGACTATTGAGACTTATGGGTCTGTAGTTTACATGGTCTGTAGATGCGCTACCTTTATGCAGAGGGATGACTGTTGCTGTTCTCCATTCATGAGGCACAAAATCTCTTTGGAGGCTACAGTTAAATAGCAATTCCAGAGGGCCTGATAGGCCATGTTTCATGCTATTTAGACAGCATCCTGGGATATTGTCTGTGCCATTGATGCAGTGTTCTTGGTCTTAGGGAGTTGTTACACCAGATGCATATTAGCTACCAGTTCAGCATATGCACACATTGCATTTGTAGGTGTTTGACAACATTAATGGCATGTATATTGTAGATCAATGTGTGTGTATGTACCTTTAAGAAGCTATCTAAGTGCTTGCACAAGTGTATAAATACTGAGCATGTGCAAGCCTGACTACCATTTTGCAGTAAATTGTTGAGATGTAAGCATGCATGTCTATAAGATCTGTTTGTTAATCAGTTTGTTTATATTTTATGATGCTGCTATCCACCCTGATGTATTTTTATGTAATAAAGCATCTAAATGAATGACTCCACCCATTATTCATCTGTGTTAAAGAGGGCTGAGTTACATGGTGTCAGGAGTGGCATGTCTAAAAGGACATGGTGTTAGAAGAAACATGGCTAAAATGACTTGTTGCCAGAAAGAGTTCCAGTTTCTCTAATTTAAGTCCGAGAGGCACCCATTTGGTATTGGAGGAATATATAGGAGTGGATCATCCCTGATGCATGTATAATTCACAAAACAGGTCAGAAATGAATTTCTTATTTGCAAAATATGAAAGAAAGCATACAGAACACTCTAAACATTATTTAAATAAACCAAAATGTCTGATATTGATAAAAATATTCAAATTACTAGGGAAAATGTTTGAAATAAATTCTGAATTGCATAAAAAGAATAAAATAAAAGGAAACTACCGCATTTTTGCTAATCATGTATTTTTCATATTAATTAAAGATATCCGAGTTATCAGAAGTGTATGAGTGTTTTCATGTTTGTGCAGTATTACAGTAAAGTTATTTCACAAGATACAGCCATTTCAGAGCATCTTTCACAAAGCAAAGTATTTCAAAGAGTTTATTGTGCATTTGAATGTTATAAGCTCTCACAGCACAGCTTGTTTGTACATAATTACAATGGCCATATTTTAAGTGTGTTTGCACATGCTTTGTTGGCATGGCAGATGGATTTTGAAAACCCAGTGCACTTGTGTTTGACAATAATGTTGCAGAGAACTGGAGAGTGTTTGAGCAAGAGTATGATGTTTTCATAAAGGCTGCATTTTCTGATAAAGATGACTGTACAAAGCAATTTATTCTGTTTAATTTAGCTGGATCAGAAGCCATTGAAAGGGGACATTCATTTGTGTATGCACCTGCTGCCTTTGCAGGAGAAGGGGAAAACTGTCATATTGTTGTACCGGCTGAGTCAAGAGAAGACCCTGAGTACTTAAAATGTAAATTTAGAAAAAATGTGTAAACCCCAGACAAATGTTACCATGGAAAGGCACTTATTTGATACAAGGGATCAAAAGCCTGGTGAAATGTTTGCAGCAGATATAACTGATTTGAAAAGTAAGGTTAAAATGTGCAGATCTGGTGTTTTAAGGGATGAATTGATAAAAGATAGAGTTGTGTATGGTATTAAGGATGATGCAGTGAGAAAGATTTTGTTTCGTGACAGTCATTTAACTTTGAATAAGGCCACTGAGGATTGTCAGATATACGAGCTCACAGAAAAGCACCCAAATATGCTTACAAATAAGAGATGTGTGCTTCCAGTAACTTCTAGAGGTCATGTTGCTAGTATGCGACACATGGTTAAAAGAAACAGGTCCAAACACATGGCAGCAATTGTAGCCCATGCAGCACCCACTGGTAAACCTCAAAGCTTTCCAGCAAGTTCCAGAGTTTACACAATTTCAGTGAAGGATAAAAGTGAGTTAGCAAAGTCAAAGCTTGGGACCCAACCTACTTTCATTGCCAACTGTCATAATTGTGGTGGAAATCATGAATCTAAAAGGGAGAAATGTTTAGCTTTTGGTCAGCAATGCCACAAATGCAATAACTGGAATTATTTCAAAAGGTTTTGTAAATCAAAAGGCACAGATTATTTTATTAAAAGGGAACATTCTAAGAAACAAGTTGATCAGTTAGAAAGCTTCAACCCTAGTCTTTATGTTGATGGTGTCAGTGCTTGATGAAACAGTCAATGTGGTAGATTTATGGGCAAAGAATGAAGTATTTCGTACTGTTCGGATAAATGGAAAACTCACAGACCTCAAAGTTTACACAGGTTCCAAGTGCAAAGTTATGTCAGCAGAAACATTTGCTAGAGTGTGTTGTGGTGAAAGGTTTAGTTTGCAAATTGTGTGAAGCTTGTTGCTTATGGTGGTGAAGAAATACAGACTGAAAACTCAGAGGTGCTTTCATGTTACTCTGCTGGGAGAAGTTATGACTTATTATTTTATGTGGTCAAGAGGCACATTCAGTCATTATTAGGACTCAGAGACAGTTTGAAAATGGGACTGCTTTCATTTAATAAGAAAGTCCATCAAGTTAGCTTGAAAGACCACTACTCTAATTCCGCCCAACATATTCTTTCTGCCTATGCTGATCTTTTCAAAGACAAACTAGGCAAGCTTCCAGGTATGTACTCCATGAAGTTAGACTCCAATGTCAGTCCAGTTATCAGGCCAGCCCAGAAAGTTCCAATACCTATGTAGGACAAAGTTAAAGCTGCGCTAGATAAAGTGGTGCAACAAGGTGTGATTTGTCAAGTAGATGAACCAAATGAGTGGGTATCTTCCATGGTGGTTGCTCATAAGAAAAGCTCAGATGACATCAGAATATGTATTGATCCACAAGATTTGAACAAAGTACTAAAAAGACATCATCATCCAATGTGCACAGTCAAAGAAGTTGCAACTCTGATGCCAAATGCCACTGTTGTTTCTGTCTTAGATGCAAAGAGTTCATTTTGGCAAATTCAGCTTGACAACAAATCCTCATTCCTAACTACTTCCAGTACTCCATTTGAAAGGTACAGATTTTTAAGAATGCCATTTGGTATACATTCTGCAAGGGAAGTCTTTCAACGTGCAATGCAGCAAATTTTTTTCTGGGTATCCTTGTGCTATTATAGTAGACGACATACTAGTAAAAGGTAATAGTGAAGCTGAGCATGACAGAAACCTTAGAAAAATTGTGTTTGCATCTTCAAAGTTCCATGATTATGTTTATGGTAGACATATCCAGATCAAAACAGACCACTAACCTCTAGTCACTATCTTTAGAAAGTCTATGCATACGGCTTTTGCCAGATTGCAACATATTGTTGAGATTGCAAAAGTATATTTTCACTCTTGTCTCCAAGAAAGGCAGACTTCTTTATCTTGCTGATACATTATCCAGATCACACAGTAACACCACCGAACAGCATGAGAATGAGAACCTTGATTTTGAAGCCATGGAAGTAAGAAATGTTTCTTCCACATGTCTCGATGAACTCAGAGATCACACAGCCACAGATACAGTTTTACAGAAGCTCAACCTCTCTATTCCTCAAGGATGGCCATCAAAGCAATTTAATTTACCTCGAGAAGTGCAACCTTATTTTCCATACAGAGACGAGATTTTGTCTGACAATGGTATCATTATAAAAAGTCTGAAAATAATTGTTCCAAACTCCTTGCAACAAGAGTACATTACTGTCTTGCATCATGGTCACCTAGGAGGAGACTCTAGCAAAAGAAGGATTAGCATTTGGCATTCTATGTCACAAGATATTGAGAGAGTAACAATACTAAGTCACATCAACAGAAAGAACCACTTCAGCTGAACCAGATTCCTTAACTACCTTGGTCAATAGTAGCTACTGACATTTTTGAATGGAATGGTCAACATTATTTGGTGTTAGTCGACTCTTTTCTAATTGGTTCGAGATTGACCTACTTGCTAACCTAGTGTTCAGTACTTTCATTACTAAGATGAAGTATCATTTTGCAGTCCATGGTAGTCCACACAAAGTTATTTTTGACAATGGCACACAGTTTACAAGCCAACAGTTCAAAAGATTTGCTGAAGAGTGGGACTTTACTCATGTCATGAGTAGCCCAGAGTATCTGCAGTCAAATGGTTTGGCAGAACATACAGTTCAAAGTGCAAAACAGTTACTAGAGAAGTCAAAATGAGACAAAAGTGATGTTTTCCTGAATCTCTTGAATCTCAAAAATATTTCTCATGATAAACATCTTGGTTCACCTGCCCAGAGACTTCTGTCGAGACAAACCAGAATCACATTATCAATCAGCAGTCAATTGCTGGTTCCATGTGTCAAGAATAACAGGTCAGTTTAAACCAATCTGTTGAAGAAGCATTTAACCCAGAAGTCCTACTATGATAAAACCAGAAAACCACTCAATCCATTACGAGAAGGAGAAGTGGTAAGGATGCAGATTCCCAAAGGCTATGATTGGATTGGAGTTGTGAAGAATATTTACTCAGAGCTGAGATCATGCATTCTGGAATCACAAGGAGTAAAGTTTAGGCAGAATCGGAACCATTTGATGCCAGGGTCTGAGCCTATACCACAGCACATAGCCGATGAGAAAGACTCGTTATCATAGAGTGAGTTATCCAGTGTTCCAGTTCCAGAGGAAGTTCCAGCAAATATTCCCATTCCTGTGATACATCCAGAAGTTCCTGATATAAGTTGTTCACTGAAGACTGTTCCTGTTGCTAAACTCAGTCCAGATTGTTATCTCAGCAGATCTGGTCGCATCTTCAGACCATGTTAAAGATACACGGCAACTTGGACATGAACATTGTGTTTATTTCTAATGTCTACAGTAATGCATGTCTAACTGTAATGTTATTTTCAACTAAGGGCAATCTTTTTAAGAGGGAGGATATAGATCATTATGTGTGTATGTAACTTTCAGAAGCTATCCAAGGGCTTGCACATATGTATAAATACTGAGCACATGTGAGCCTGACTGCCATTTTGTAATAAGCTGTTGAGAGGTAAGCATGTATGTCTGTAAGGCCTGTCTGTTAATCAGTTTGTTTATATTTTATGATGTTGATATCTATCCTGATGTGTTTTTATGTAATAAAACATCTAAATGAACTACCCTACCTGTTTGTCATCTATGTTTGAGAGGGATGAGTGACGTATATCATTCATGACACTGTGGATTGTGCCATAGATATATGCCAAGCTCGCAAGGCAAGTAGCCTGCACTGACCATACTGTCACATACAGGTATATCAGTGTCCCTCCTAACACTTCCTGCAGAAATTACAGTACCAGGACAGTGTGCATGGTTACCCTCATAAAGTATTGATGTATCATAATAGTTGTCAAATGTGTGTGTGCAGGCTCATCTATCACGCCACATCACATATATTACATCAGAGGCATGGGATAGTGGTGGTATTATTCTGATATTATCCATGATTGTGGTTGGTTATTGTAATGTTTGCCATGGTCCTTTACCTGTGACCACCTTGCTGTAGATCTCTGCTAAGTATACTCATATTCAGGAATATCATTTTCCACAGATTCCCAATACGCATCCTACCCCAGTTGTATGTCAGGTCCCTGATAGATATCCTCTGAATTTTTTATATAAAGATGCTTATCTCACATAGAATCCTCCCCAGTGTTATGTCACCTTGTGTGACAGTCACAGACAACACATTTTCACTGTAAAGTCTGTACTGTACTATATAGATATGTGCTTGGAGTTACTGCTACAACCATCTTCCATTGACATGCCCTCCTCTGCTATACATGTCAGAGTTTCACTTGTTCTCTTTCCTTGTGTTCATTCTTACACTTCATCTGTGTGTCTGTATTCAATACACACACTTCCCCTGGTTGATTATTTTACATGGCAGTCCCATGTCCTGATCTTTTTCTTCTTTTGGCTTTTCCCGGTTAGGGGTCACCACAGCGGATCACCTGTTTCGATTTCTTCCTGTTCTCTGCATCTTGCTCTGTCACACCAACCACCTGCATGTCCCCTCTAACCACATCCATAAACCTTATCTTAGGCCTTCCTCTTTTCCTCTTACCTGGCAGCTTCATCCTTAGCATCCTTTTCCCAATATACCTAGCATCCCTCCTCAGCACATGTCCAAACCAGCGCAATCTTGCCTCTCTGGCTTTGTCTCCAAACTGTCCAACCTGGGCTGACCCTCTAATATACTTATTCCTAATCCTGTCTACCCTCATCACACCCAGTGCAAGTCTTAACATCTTTAACTCTGCCACATCCAGCTCTAACTCCTATCTTTTTGTCAGTGCCACTGTTTCCAACCCATATAACATAGCTGGTCTCACTACCCTTTTGTAGACCTTCCCTTTCACTTTTACTGGTACTCGTCTGTCACAAATCACTCCTGACACTCTTCTCCACCCACTCCACCCTGCCTGTACTCTCTTCTTCACCTCTCTTCCACACTCGCCATTACTCTGAACTGTTGATCACAAGTATTTAAACTCATCCACCTTCGCCAACTCTACTCCCTGCATCCTCACCATTCCTCTATCCTCCATTTTCTTTCACACACATATATTCTGTTTTAGTCCAGCTGACCTTCATTCCTTTCCTCTCTAGAGCATATTTCCACCTCTCCAGGGTCTCCTCAACCTGTTCCCTACTCTCACTACATATCACAATGTCATCTGCAAACATCATAGTCCACGGGGACTCCTGTCTGATCTCGTCTGTCAACCTGTCCATCACCACTGCAAATAAGAAAGGGCTCAGAGCTGATCCTTAATGTAATCCCACCTCCACCTTAAACGTGTCTGTCACTACCACCGCAGTCCTCACCAATGTCACACTACCCTTGTACATATCCTGTACCACTCTTACATACTTCTCTGCCACTCCTGACTTCCTCAAACAATACCACAACTCCTCTCTAGGCACCCTGTCATATGCTTTCTCTAAGTCTACAAAAACACAATGCAACTCCTTCTGACCTTCTCTGTACTTCTCCATCAACATTCTCAGAGCAAACATCACATCTGTAGTGCTCTTTCCCGGCATGAAACCATACTGCTGATCACTAATCATCACCTCCCTTCTTAACCTAGCTTCCACTACTCTTTCCCCTAATTCTATGCTCTGATTTATCAGTTTTATCTCTCTGTAGTTACTACAGCTCTGCACATCACCCTTATTCTTAAAAATCGGTACCAAAACACTTTTTCTCTACTCCTCAGGCAGTCCCATGTCCTGTTACAGATCATTAATACAGCTTCAGTGCAGAATCCCAGGAATAGGATATCACAATACTGTGCACTGTAGGTACATTGTCTTGTGCTGTGTTTGGACCATATACTTCACATTCATACCTCTCAACTCTTGAGATATTCCTAGGATGTCCAGATGTTTTCCTTAACAAATATCTGGCTTTCTGCCATATCACTGGGATGATCTCTAGACTGATGTGATTTAATATTTCATAAGTTTGAGTGCATACCTTTTAACTGTCCTGATCTGTGCAGAATGTCCAATTTTTGTCTCATATTTGTGATATTTTCCTCATAACATTTTTTTTCCTGACAAATAATTGGTATGTCATTGCAGAGTGCAGTCAGAAACTGATGACTGACATTTGAGTTTCAAACTTCATGCTGTTATGAAAGTTCTTGCTAATGTACAACCTATATAGTCTATCAACTTCCTGAGTTTGTCAGTGCAATATTAAAAATCTGTCCCTGTTTCTAGCCCTTTATCCTCCCATTATTATGGCTTTGTCCACATTTGTTGCTCTAAGAGGTTGAGAGTGTTACATTCTAACACATTCTTTTGTGACATCTATGCCAAATATGTCCCTATTACTAGTTATTTGTCCTCTCATTAAGTTGGCCGCTGTGCAGATGTGGTGCACTAACAGAATGACAGCTATTTGTAAAACCCCTGATGATCATCGTGGCATTGCGTGCAAATCCGCACACTGTAGGTGCACTTCCTTATACGGAATTGCTATCTGCATTCACTTATGAGGTTTCACAGTCAGCAACACTGTTGTGTGCCGCAAAATGTAGCTTAAGCATGGCTTGCCTCATTAATATGCATTGAGCACTACTGCACACCACGTACCGTTGCACAAACACTTAAACTCCATGTAGACTCTGAGTGAAGCCTGGAAGTTTATTGAATCTTGCAGAATGTATTGTGTATAGGGGTAAGAAAAGATTCTTAGGGTATGAGCAGAATTTGCAGGGTGTGTCTCTTATTACAAGAACACCAGCATGGTACACAAATGAGTTTAGCTTAAGAAGCTTGGACAGGGTTGAACCTATTAAGATATTAGATCTTGTTTGGAATGGAAGCCACTTTATTTTTTAAAGAGTGAACAATAATGCTGAGTTTTGGGAGCCAGGGTAATGAATAGCAAATAGTATTTGAGGTGGTATGAAAAGAGTTCAGGTCCTTTTCTGAGACAGAGATGGTGACAGGGAGTTCATATCTGAATTGTGTCTGCAGCATTCCCTTACCAATGGCCTCTCTAGCAGATGAAGGAAAATTTACATAACCAAAACAAGAGTTTCTGGATTGTTTATTTAATATGTCTGATGCAAAGTTGGAAGTTGAGGTTCTGGTCTAACCACACTGGTAGATATTTTAGGAATTTATTCTTTCAAAAGGGTTATTGTTGTGGTCTATAATATGTTAGTCTATTGGAACCTGAATTAGCTTTTGGATATTTCTTAAAGTCATTGTTTTATTTTTTGAGGCGTTAAGGATTAACTTTCTGGTTTCCATCCAGTTTGCAATGTTTTAAGGTATTCTTGAAGTTGTGACATTATTGTGCTTGTGGGTGGTAAGGCTGACCTGTACATAACCTTGTACCCAGATTACAGTAAAATGGGAATTTGCTGGTGAATCCTGGGGAGTGTGCTTATCCTATAGGGTGTTAAGAAGTGATGCTAAAACAAAACCCTAGGAAATTCCTTTGGTTAACATAGCTAGGCCACATTTGCAGAGTCTTATTCTTATTAATAAATTATGATTGCAGAAAAAAATTGAAACATTAAGTTGATTTGGTTTAGGTTGCTAACTAGTAGGGAGAAATGGAGTAGATGAAAGTCTACCAGATGAAAAGTGTTTGTTAGCTCAATAAATATGGAACCTTTAAATTGAAACTTTACATACAAATTAGAATGCCATATGTTAAAGTTGAGAGGGCAGAAATATAACTGTGCTCTGACCAGAAGCTTTACTGTTTATATGAAAACAATTCATGTGTTTTTATATATTCTTCAATCTGCATGTAGGATGACTATTCCAGTATTTTACCAAATGTGCACAATATAGAAAACAGCCTGAAGTCAGAGAATGAAAAAAACATTTGAGAACTTATGAAATGGGTTTTATTATTATATTTTCCAGATGTTGCAAATGAGTTGTGATATAAATTCAGTTTGTCAATATGTTTGTGGGAATGCTATTTTCTGCATAGGATTTAATGAGTCAAGGCTATAATCTGCAGCTCCTAGCGGGTCATTTTGATGTGTTTTTAAAGAGGTTTTATATCTCAAAACCACACAAAAACGTTCGCTGTTGAGAACCAAATAAGGGTCCAGACCGAGACTGCAGACGAATATTTGATGTTTAATTTTCCAATAACGCTTGACACACAGATTACGCTTGATACTAATGCTTAACACACAGAAAATACGTTTTCGAAAATCTTCATCAGAAAGCAAACACCAAGCCTAAGTAACATTACAATTAAATACATCTGTTTAGATAAATGTACCTATGAATTCTATATTATATATTCTATATTATATTATATCTCACCACACCTGACATTTATGAAATGAAACAGTATCATACATTTGCTGGGATGGGTGGGTGAGTCTGGTTGCAGTAATAGCAAGGGAACAGGAAAGGAACATTTGCTGAATTTCTTGAGAAAATCCTCTGCTATAACAGCAGCCTTGGAAAACCAGACTGTTTTCAGTGTGGATGAGTTGTTTTTCACCTTGTCTGTAAACTGGTTAACTTGCTTCCAGAACTTTTTAGGTTGAGACTTGATGATTTTGCATAAAATTGGTTTTATGGCTTCTTATAGATGTTTTTGCTAAATTGTGAAGGATTGCAAATCTTTCTCTGGTTTACTAAGATTTATTTCTTTTCATTTTATAGCTGCTTCAGTTCATTGGTCATTCATCTGTTTCAGGTGTCTTTATGAAGTTGAATCCTTAATGGGAAAAGTTTGTTTTGCAGCGACAGGCTGGAGGTAAAGTTATTATCAGTGATAATGGCATCATGATAGGTTAGGCAAGGACTCCATTTCATGTTGGATAGTTACTTGCATGCATTTTGAAAGATTTTGGAAGATTTAGGCCTGAAAGAAATTTTGAATAGTTGTTGAGAATGTCAAAGGTTTTGAATTTAATAAGTTCTTTATCTGTGACTGGACATGTGGTAACCATCCCATGTAAATTAATTCTAATGTTGGTAGAAAACAATTCACTCCATACTAGAGATGTGAGTTTGGAGGACAGAGTAAGAAAGCTCAAAAGAAACACTGGGGTTAGAAAACATGAAAGCACAGCATAGCTGTTATTTTTAGTAAGTTTATTAAGCTGGAAGAAGAATTTGTGACCCAAAATATAAAATCCATTGACAAACAAAAATAAATTAATATTCCTCAAGTAGTGAGTACTTACAAATAACGAATAAAATGGTTGTTTATTTTTCACATATTGTGTTGTCTTGACGTCCCCAAGCCTAACTTTAGAAAACTTTACTCAAATGTCATGAATTTCCCACCTTTCATTACATTCTACTGCATAACCCACATGTATCACCAACATTTGAGTTTCACAGAACACTTGTACATTAAATTATGCTTTTTCTGAAGTGAAGCTGTCACATCAATTTACATGGATTAATAATCTATAATCTTTAAGATGTTTCACACATAAATTAGTTCTCAAACTTAAATGTCAGAACTTAAAAGGTCCATTACAAGTCAACAACCCACAACTCTACTCAGTTTCATTCATATAGAATGTTCTGGCCTTGCATCAGACCATCTTCCTTCAGGCACTTTGGCCTCTATAATCAAGCACATGCCCTTGCTTGGGAATCAGGCTCCCATCTATGTAACACTCTTGGACTGCACAGGCCTTTTCCTGGATAGCAGGTTCCTGCTTGCATAGCTTCAGTAGATCTCCAGCTCCCTGCATGTGCTGCTCTGCAATCTGTCTACTGTTGAGGCAAATGGCTCTGTTTCCCACTTCCATTCTCTTTTTACAAGAGAAGTACAACTCCTCCTATAGTTACTTTTACTCCATCTACAGACTACATAAGAAATAAAACTACTGAGCTGCATGCCTAGAGTACCCAACACAAGCCTGATATTCTTGTTGTAATTTAAACAGGGCTTAAACCCAGTATAAAAGACTAAAATTACACCCTCTTTAATATAATTTGTAACAACTGTGTAAAGAGGAAAGGTGGTGGTATTGCTTTAATATTTCCCAAAACAACCACATTTCCCAATACAATAAACCAATACCAAAATCCAGTTCAGCAGAGCTTTCTATTACTTTCCTGAAAATAAGCAAATATAAACAAATATTTAATATTGTCCTTTACATCCCTCCTGGTTGCAATACAATCACACTGGAAAATATCCTACAATGGACATCCTGAACAACCCCACAAAAAAAATACTACTAGGTGCTGTAAATATCAGTTGTTTGGACATAATATCTAACTCTTCTACATCTAGCATGAATTTATACAGTCCCCTACAACTAATTAATACCTCCATACTGTATATCAATACATCAAACTCCTTATTAGACTGGATAGTAGTATAACACCCTAGCAAATTCACAACTCCAGGCACAATGGTAGACTTTCTCAGCGACCATCTCCCAATCTATACAACTTTACATCTCATGCATCCACTTAAATGCCATGTTTATAAAACAATGCACACTATCCAAGTTTATAACCCAGAAATTTTCATTACTACTCTATCATTTATTAATTGGAACATCCTCGATGATGCTGTAAATGAATTCAGTACAACTTTCCTAAATATTCTAAATAGCCTTGCATCTCCTAGAAGGAAAATACTAAAAACAAATAATGCAATTTCTCTATCCAAAAAAGAATAGAATGGTTCATAGGTTCATAGGTTGGTACTAGGCTATCAGCCCTAGGGCCTATACAAGCCTAGCCATAACAATTCCCTGGCTATTTCTTCCCACATTATTTACTTTCCTGAACCCCTGTCTAGCAGGGCGATTGACGTGATCCCTGGGGTGAATTTCCTTTCTCCCATCCAATTGTCAAGGTTCCTCTTGAAAAGGTCCAAAGAGGCACTCTGCTTGACATGTATGGGCAATCTTTTCCAGAGTCTGGGGAGTCTCTTGGTTAGGAACCTATCCCTCCAGCATGTTTTGTTTATTGTGATGACAAGGTTTAGATCCCTGGAGCGTGTAGCTCTGAGGGATTGGGATTTCTTTAAGTGTAGCATGTCCAACAACTCTGGGTTTGACATGGCCTTGTATGTTAAGCAGAGATCGCCTCTGAGTAGACGATATGCGACAGAGTATAGCTGGAGTTTTTTAAGGCGGTCAGCGTAGGGCATCTGCTTTAGGCCTGTGATTCTTTTAGTGAGGTATTTCTGAGGCCTTTCCAGTTGTTGCAGATGTCTTGAGAGGTACATACCAAATGGGGCGTTGTATTCTATAATGGGTCTAATGAGGGATGAGTACAGTGGGACAATGACCTCCTTTTTTCTGGATGAAAAGCCCTTCGTGATGAGGTGTGCCACATAGAAGGATTTCCTGACTGTTGTGGCGATGTGGTTATCGAAGGTGAAACCACTGTCCACCTGTGTCCCTAAGTCTCTTATCACACTTTCTGTGTTTAGTGTACTGCCACCTATATGGTAATTCATGGATACATGTTTTTTCCCAAAGGGGATAACAATACATTTCTTGGCATTGAGCTTGAGCCCATGGATCTGGCATCAAGCATCTGTTTCTGTAAGGCCCTTTTGTAGAGTATCCACATCATTTGGGGATTCAATAATGGCTCCCAGTTTGCAGTCATCTGCAAACTTTGTTAGCCAGAGTCCCTTAGTGTTGACCTGTACTTCAGAGAAGTAGATGCCAAACAAGAGTGGCCCCAGGACTGAACCCTGAGGTACTCCACTTGTCACTTGTCTGGAGCTGGATTTGGAGTCGGCTACTTTTACAGTGTGGATTCTATCAGTAAGCCATTTAGCAACCCATTGGGTTACATAGGGATTAATGCCCAACTTAGTAAGTTTATCTATGATTCCAGAGTGGGGGATGGTGTCAAAGGCCTTGGCAATGTCTAGATAGGCTGTGTGGACCATCTTACCCTTGTCCATGGCTCTGGAGACTGATTCAAAGAAGTCAATCAGGTTCAGGAGACAAGATCGGCCCTTCACAAACCCAAACTGGGTGGGGTCCAGTGTTTGAAGGTTGCCAATGTCTTTGCTTATAAGTTCCATGATAATACGCTCCATGGCCTTGCAGATAAGGCTTGTCAGACTGATGGGATGGTAGTTTCTGGGATCCAAGGTGGATCCACCCTTGTGGATTGGGATAACTGTAGCTCTGCGCCACTCAGTGGGCACGAAACCTGAGGTGAGGCTATGATTAAACATGACACTTAGGTGAGGTGCCAGTTCATATTGTAGTTCATGTAGTACACAGCCCGGGATGTCATCTGGTCCCATGGATGCTGTATTCTTGGCTTTAGAGAGTGCGTTTTGTACCTGTGTGGCCGTTATTACTGGAATTTGGCAATCTTCCGGTATTGAGATGGGACATTTAGGGGGTGAGAGAGGGGTGAAGTTGGCACTGAATCGATCTGCCAGGATATTGGCAATATCCTTCGGATCAGTATATTTAATGCCATTCTGTTTTAGCTCAGAGCAGATCTGAGCATTGCCATTTAGATTCTTGACATAGTTATAGAATGCTTTGTGGTTGTCTTTGGAATCTTTGGCAATTTTATTTTCGTAACTAGCTTTGGAGGATTTTATGCAGGATAGAGAAAAAGCATGGAAAGAATGACAAAAATAGAAAATACCATAATATCTCAAAACTTCAGAATGTTCTGTAACCACACTAAAAAGCAAGTAAATGAAGACAAAAAAATTATACTATAACAACATTCAGAACAATATTAAACCATTTAGAATCTCCTTGTGTTCTGACTGAAGAGTGCTTCTCAGAGAAAACAAACTGATAAGTATATTTTTTGCCACTTTTTCAGAGTTCTGAACTGTCTTCATTTTTTCTTGACTGAATTATATATATTTGCTGGCATTGTTTTCTGTTTCCTGATCTGTTCTGAAACTGGTTTTCTCCCTGCCACCCACCCTATTCCTGTGGTGTTGTTATAGTTGATGGCTTTGCAGTTGCCCACCCCTACTGTAAATTTGATCTGGGACACTCCTCCCAGTCTAGTGTTCATTCTACCTAATAACAGAGAAAGAGAACATTTGAGGAGGCCACCCCACTTAGGTTCTTGACCTTGAATTGTCTTCTGCTCCTCCTTTCTCCCTTTGCACTTTACTAAAAAAAATCTCCTGAGTGTGCTTCTCAGCTGATAAGTATGTTTTTGCACTTTTTTTAACTGTTCAGAGTTGAATAAAACAATAGAATTCAGTTCAGAATACATTTTGAATAAATTGCATTTATTTAAACTGTATTCATTTTAATACTACTACACACTCAAGTGTGCTGGCTTGCACTGCACTTTCAATTGTTTTTAGTGCTGTTTTAGCTGCTTTGTGAAAAAAAAAATTCTAAGCTTGTTTCCTGCCTTTCCTGTAAGTAGTCTAGTCCAGATACACATTTGCTGTATCCAAGACTGTTTGTAAGCTTCTGAGCCCCCCAAGCCTTTCTGTGTTGGAGGGAAGCCTTCTAGCTTATCAGTGGGAGTGGTAACCACTAGGTAGCCTATCTACCACAAGAGAAGTGGTTTCTGGCCCAGAAATTGTAGTTTATTGGCCGTTTGGGCAGTTTTTCCATCTCTTTCAACTTTCTGGTTTAAAAGCCCATGTTTGCACTTGTTTCCTGCCTTTCCTGTAACTAGTCAAGTTCAGGTACAGAGTTGCTGTATCCAGGACTGTTTGTAAGCTTCTGAGTCTCCCAAGCCTTTCTGTGTTGGAGGGAAGCCTTCTAGCTTATCAGTGGGAGTGGTAAGCACTAGGTAGCCTATCTACCATAAGAGGAGTGGTTTCTGGCCCGCAAATTGTAGCTTATTGGCCATTTAGGTAGTTTTTTTCATCTCTTATAACTTTTTGGTTTAAAAGCCTGCATCTGCACTTGTTTCCCACCTGTAACTAGTCTAGTCCAGATACAGATTTGCTGTATCCAGGACTATTTGTAAGCTTCTGAGCAGTGCTAAAGTCTGCTCTTCAATTTTTCCCTTAGATCTGCTAGTTCTCTCCTCTCCTACACTTTTACTAGCTTATTAGTTTAGCACTTTACCAGACTTCATGTAGCAATTATTGTAGCACACAAAAGTGCTACCAGCACTAAATGTTCTACAAAGAAACAGCTCCAGTACTTATTATTAATGCCCCCCCTCCAGGCATGTCTAAAGGTCAGTTCCCTATGCTTTCCCCTATTAACCTGGTGAACCTGGGCATCCTGAGGCAATGTAGCAACTACCTCATGTACACTGACAACCCTCTCCTCTTACCTCCCAACACTCAGACTTGTGAGAGATGCACTTATATGTCCAAATTGGAAGCCATGCACTCTCCAGCCAAGACCGGAATAGCTGGTCAAGACGAGAAGGTCAACACTTGCATCACACCACATGGAACATATAGCCTCCAGAACACACACCAGCACTGCCTTCACATAAAAACACAAACCACACACCCACCTTCGTGGAGGCTCTCAATAAAAATCTACCCAAACAGCAGAGATCACCAAGGCAGAAATGCACCTGACCACCACAACACAACACTAAATATGAGACACATAACTCTCCTAAAAAGTGTGCTACTCAACCAAAGCCCCTAAGGCAAAACAACATGCCCAACACACTAGTCACAGGTGACTCAATAGTGAGGCACACTGATGTCCCAGTCACTAGGTTAAAAAGGAGAAAGTAACAGTCAGCTGCCTGTCAGGCACCAGGATCCGCCACATAACACATGCACTCAGGTCCCTCAACAACAGGCACAAACATGACTCTTTCATTGTACATGTGGGTGTGAATGACCTGAGATGTACCTCCCTGGACTACATGAAAAGAGACATGGAGGAGCTCTCGGATTATGTAGCCCAGGTGGGTATGACCATAGCCCTGAGCAGCATCCTACCATCACCCAGAATGATACCACAGTACAAGCAGAAAATGATTGATTTCAACAACTGGCTAAGTTTCTGGTGTCATTCTAAGGGGATACAGTATCTGTCTGCCTGGGATGACATGATTGACAGACCTCGATGCTTTGCCAGAGATGGCCTGCATCTGTCTCCCCTGGACTTCCGGATACTAGACAAGGCTCTTGCCACCCCTATAGTGCCTTTTTAGGCGGTGTTCCAAAGACCAAATTATCACTGTAACAGCTACAAACAAATGCAATATGAGGGTCATGCTGCTCAATGCTAGAAGTCTAGATCTCAAAATGCACTCACTCGAAGCACTCCTTAAAATGGAGAACATTGACATTTGTGCTGTAACTAAGACCTAGTTCAAGGCAGCAGAAAGCACCCCTGCCCTACCAGGTTATAACTCATCCCACAACTTTCGGCCCCAGAACTTGGACTGAAGCTCTAAACGTGGTGGTGTTTCTGTACTCATAAATGATACGTACACCTCTAGACTGGTAGCTCAACATAATGCATCTGAGATACTTCAGTTGCAGCTAATAGTGGGTAAGACACCAATTCAGGTCGTAGCCTGCTATAGGCCCTCAACCATGTCCCAAGACTCACACTCTACGTTCCTAAGTACCCTGGAGAATATTAGGGTCCAACCTAACACTCTCATAATGGGCAACTTCAACTACCCCTCCATTAATTGGGAAAACTATTCTTGTAGCAATACACCTGCCCAACGTTTCCTGGAATTCATTAATTCCAATGCCCTGGACCAGCTCATTCTTACCCCCACTAGAGGTAGCAACGTCCTTGACCTGGTCATTACTAACATGGGCGACCGTTGCCCTATACTGATAGTCAAGTCCTCCATGGTTAGATCTGACCACAAACTAATCACCTTGGAAACCCCCCCCCCCCGCAAAGGTAACCACCATGAAAAACTTCTCCAAAGCTAACTTTGGGCTCCTAAAAACAGAGGTAGCTAACTTCACGGCACCCATGCAAATGGAGAATAGTTGCATGCCCAACACACTAGTCACAGGTGACTCGATAGTGAGGCACACTGATGTCCCAGTCACTAGGTTGAAAAAGGAGAAAGTAACAGTCAGCTGCCTGTCAGGCACCAGGATCCGCCACATAACACATGCACTCAGGTCCCTCAACAACAGGCACAAACATGACTCTTTCATTGTACATGTGGGTGTGAATGACCTGAGATGTACCTCCCTTGACTGCATGAAAAGAGACATGGAGGAGCTCTTGGATTATGTAGCCCAGGTGGGTATGACCATAGCCCTGAGCAGCATCCTACCATCACCCAGATTGATACCACAGTACAAGCAGAAAATGATTGATTTCAACAACTGGCTAAGTTTCTGGTGTCATTCTAAGGGGATACAGTATCTGTCTGCCTGGGATGACATGACTGACAGACCTTGATGCTTTGCCAGAGATGGCCTGCATCTGTCACCCCTGGACTTCCGGATACTTGACAAGGCTCTTGCCACCCCTATAGTGCCTTTTTTAGGTGGTGTTCCAAAGACCAAATTATCACTGTAACAGCTACAAACAGATGCAATATGAGGGTCATGTTGCTCATTGCTAGAAGTCTAGATCTCAAAATGCACTCACTCGAAGCACTCCTTAAAATGGAGAACATTGACATTTGTGCTGTAACTAAGACCTTATTCAAGGCAGCAGAAAGCACCCCTGCTCTACCAGGCTATAACTCATTCCACAACTTTTGGCCCCAGAACTTGGACTGAAGCTCCAAATGTGGTGGTGTTTCCATACTCATAAATGATATGCACATCTCTAGACTGGTAGCTCAACATAATGCATCTGAGATACTTCAGTTGCAGCTAATAGTGGGTAAGACACCAATTCAGGTCGTAGCCTGCTATAGGTCCCCAACCATGTCCCAAGACTCACACTCTACGTTCCTAAGTACCCTGGAGAATATTAGGGTCCAACCTAACACTCTCATAATGGGCAACTTCAACTACCCCTCCATTAATTGGGAAAACTATTCATGTAGCAATACACCTGCCCAATATTTCCTGGAATTCATTAATTCCAATGCCCTGGACCAGCTCATTCTTACCCCCACTAGAGGTAGCAATGTCCTTGACCTGGTCATTAATAACATGGGCGACCGTTGCTCTATACCAATAGTCAACTCCTCCCTGGTTACATCTGACCACAAACTAATCACCTTGGAACCCCCCAGCCCCCGCAAATGTAACCACCATGAAAACCATCTCCAAAGCAAACTTTGGCCTCCTAAAAACAGAGGTGGCTAACTTCACGGCACCCATGCAAATGGAGAATAGTTGCACAACTACCAAATCATACACCAATGCACTGTACGAACATCTACACAAATGCATGGATCTCGCCATACCCAACAGAACCAAGATGCTCTCCTGCAAAAAAAGGAAGCCAATCTGGTGGCCCACTGCCATAAACAAACTCTACAAAAGAAGGAGGAAACTGATGCAGAGTAAGGTAAAGTCCCAAGAATGGAAAAACTCCCTTATCAGCCTCAGCAAATGTTGAGATCCCTCATCAAATCCTCTAAAGCTAGCTATGAAAACAGAATTGCAGCAGATAGTAAAGACAACCACAAGGCCTTCTATAGTTATGTAAAGAATCACCACGGCAATACCCTGATTTGCTCTGAGCTACTGCACAATGGTACCTCCTATACCAAGCCAACAGATATTGCCAATATACTGGCCGACAGATTCAGTGCCAACTTTACCCCTCTACCCCCTCCAAAGGACCAATCACAATACCAGTAGATTGCCAGGCACCCAGTATTACTGCTGCACAGGTTAAAACAGCACTGTCCAATGCCACGAATACAGCTTCTATGGGACCTGAAAATATCCCCTGGCTGTGTTCTACATGAACTAGAAAGTGAACTGGCACCTAACCTGTGTGCCCTGTTCAATCGCAACCTCACCTCAGGCTTTGTCCCTACCAAATGGTGCACTGCTACAGTCATTTCTCTCCACAAATGAGGAGCGACTACAGTCCCTGGGAACTATCGCCCCATTAGCCTGATGAGTCTTATATGCAAAGCTGTGGAATGCATCATCATGGACTTAATAAACAAGGATATAGGGAGTCTCCAAACTCTGGATCCTACACAGTTTGGTTTTGTGAAGGGTAGATCATGCCAGCTCAACTTGGTCAACTTCTTTGAGTCAGTCACCAGAGCTGTGAATGAAGGCAAGGTGGTCCATACAGCCTACTTTGATCTGGCCAAGGCCTTTGATACCATTCCCCACTCAGGAATCATAGAAAAACTCACTAAGCTAGGCATCAACCCCTATATCACTAGGTGGGTTGCAAACTGGCTCACAGACAGAACCCACAGTGTGAAGTAGCTGACTCCAAGTCAGACTGCAGACCAGTCATGAGTGGAGTCCCACAGGGTTTGGTCCTGGGTCCTCTCTTGTTTGGTATCTACTTCTCTGAAGTCCAGGCCAACACAAAGAGACTCTGGCTGACAAAGTCCGTAGACAATTGCAAGTTGGGAGCTGTTACTAACTCCCCAAGTGATGTTGACATCCTACAGAAAGGCCTTACTGAGACCAACCACTGGTGTCAGAACAATGGCTGTTCAATGCCAAAACATGTCATCATCCCCCTTAAACACAGTTCCCTTGAATTACCACATCAATGGTAGTCCACTGAATACAGAAGGTGTTATAAGAGATCTGGGAACACAGGTTGACAGAAACCTGTCTTTTGACTACAACATTGCCACTGTGGTCAGAAAGTCCTTCTATGTGGCACATCTCATTACTAAGGGTTTTACATCCAGGAAGAAAGAGGTTATTGTCTCCCTCTACTCTTCCCTCATTAGGCCAATCATTAAGTACAATGTCCCATTTAGCACGTACCTCACTGGACACCTGCAACAACTGGAGAGGCCACAAAAGTACCTCACAAAGAAGATCCTGGGCCTTAAATACTTGTCCTATATGGACAGGATCAAAAAACTCCAACTATTCTCTGTCTTATATCACCTACTTAGAGGCGACCTCTGCTTGACTTATAAAGCCATGTCTGACCCAGCTCTGCTAGAAATGCTACATCTGAAGAAATCCCAATCCCTCCACACCACACGATCCAGAGACCTCAACCTCATTACCACAATCAACAGAACATGCCAGAGGGTCAAGTTCATAAACCAGAGGCTGCCCATGCTCTGGAATAGACTTCCCATACATGTCAAGCAGAGCACCTCACTGGTTCTCTTCAAGAGAAATCTTGATGAGTATATGGGAAGTACAGAATTCACCCCGGGGATCGCTCCAATGGCTCTACTCGACAGAGGCACTGGAAACTAAGGTCGGGTGGCATGGGCTAGGCTTGTAAAGGCTCCAGGGCCATTAGCCTAGTACACACCAATGAACCTATAAACAACCCAAAAGAATTCTGGTCAGCCATTAAAGAAATCTTACATTCCAGCCATAAAATGCAACCCTAACCTGTCTCCTAATAATTCAGCACTCAAAACTGCAATAGAATTCAAGTCATATATCATAAATAGTACAGTGTGCCTAACCAAGGACTCCCCAACATCTAATCCCAACCCTGCCCAACAACCACATATCACCACATCCACTTTCACCTTCAAATCTATGCCCACATCCTATATAAAACGAAACTATGCTCTACTTCAGCTAATGACCTTCCAATTGAGTGCCTTAAAATAGCAGCCAATAGCATTGCCTGCCTTATCTCAATCTTTATAAATAGGTCAATCTAGGAATCCCACATTTCCTCTCTAGAAAATATTTAGACATTATCCCTCTACACAAAGAAGAAAATTCAGCTGACATCACTAACTATAGACCTATGTAGCAAGCTTATTCCCTCTCTCCAAAATACTTGGAAATTGTATACAAAACAATTCCTAATCTATCTCCTGCAGGAAGAATTCCTGTCCACCACATAACACAGCTTTCATCTCCCCATAGTACTGAAACTGCACTGTTAACCTTTATAGGTACTGTCAATAATTATAGCTAGAGATAATGGCAAAATAGTCTCCTCCTTATTTCTAGTTTCTGTTTAAAGCCTTTGACACAGTTTATCACAGCAACCATCTAATTCAAATATCTTCACTATGGCTATCTCAGGTCATCCTTCTACAGTTGAAATGCTACTTGTCCAATAGGTTTTAGTAAGTAAAATGGCACTTGTCCAATAGGTTTTAGTCAGTAAAATGGCACTTCCACTTCTCTTTGTACCTCCCAGTCACCAATGGTGTACCGTAAGGATCTATCCCTGGTTCCCTCCTCTTTAAAGTTCTCATCAACACCCTCCACACATCTACACAACAGGCCTTCCTAATAAAATACGCAGATGACTCCACACTCATAAGTGTATCAACAACATGACATATTTACATTTCCAAAAAATATTCAGGAAGCTTTAAAAGCCACTGAAACATGGTTTTGTAACTCACAACTCAAGCTCAAATAAAACAAAACAAAACAAAACAAAAAAACCCCCACCATAGGCAGGATTTGCGAATGACTAATTTTCATGCTGCAATTGTGTGAGTGTCATGATGCGACACACACATGATAGTGCACCATTTTGTATTCATTAAATAGCTCTACATGCCATGTAAAACTACTAAATAAAGGTAATCAGCAGAGTATACTAATGAAAGCAGGACCAGCGGACTTACATGCTAATGAATCAATCGAAGATGGCACAGCCATTCAGAACACTATACAGGCCTAAAGCAGATGCCCTGTGCTGACAGACTAAAAAAACTCCAGCTATACTCTGTCACATATCATCTACTCAGAGGTCATCTCTGCTTAACATACAAGGCCATGTCAAACCCAGAGCTGTTGGACATGCTACACTTAAAGAAATCCCAATCCATCAAAGCCACATGCTCCAGGGACCTAAACCTTGTCATCACAATGAACAAAACATGCTTGAGGGATAGGTTCCTGACCCAGACACTCCCCATTACTCTACAATAGACTGCCCATACATGTCAAGCAGAGTGCCTCCTTGGCCCTCTTAAAAAGGAACCTTGACGACTGGATGTGAGATAGGAAATTTACCCCAGGGATCATATCAGTCACCCTGCTAGACAGGGGTCCAGGGAAGTAAATATTGTGGGAAGAAATAGCCAGGGAATTGTTATGGGTAGGCTTGTATAGGCCCTAGGACCAATAGCCTAGTACCAACCTATGAACCTATGAAGTAACCATGTATAGATGGTATAGCCCTTTGCTCTGAATACCAAAAGCTATTGGAATACAGCCACTATCAGACTTTAAAAAAGAAAAAAACAATGTTAGGGGCTGCTGCTGCTCTTTTCATGTGTATGTGCAACAGGCTCAAATCTATGCTGCCGCTCCTGCTGCTAGGAGAAGAAGGGTGTTTAGACCCTATTTAACATATCAAGGACTGCATGATATTAAAATAGTAGAATGATACAGGGTTGATAGGGAAATGCTATAGGAACTCTGCAACCTCTGCTGCTCCACCTCTGACCCAGGGGAAATCAAGGAGAACCTATGCTGGTGGGAACTAAGGTATGTGTAGCATTAAGAATATTGGCTACCAGTACATTCCAGAGATGTACAGGGGATACACTAGGGGTGTCAAAGGTCCCAGCCACAAGAATACTGCACCGATGTTTTAATGCTATACTAGAACATCCAACAGAGTACATCTATTTTCCACACACACCAGAGGAGACAAAGCAAGAATAATGCAGGAATTTTATGTTGTAGCACACTACTCTGAAGCTTTGGGGGCCATAGAAATAAAAGCCCAACTTGGTGAACAGAGAAAGACATACATCAACATGAAAGCTGCCAGACTGTCTGTAAGGTCTAAGGGATCATCCTTAATGTCTGTGCAGGCAACCCAGGCAGTTAGCACGACTTACACATATGGTAAACCTCACATATTTACACAAGGTTTGCTAGGGTTGATGTTCCATAAGGCCATCTTCTGGGTGATGCAGGTTATGCACTGGAACCGTGACTCATGACACCCATCTGAAATGCACACACACACACACACACACACACACACACACACACACACACACACACACACACACACACACACACACACACATACACACACACACACACACACACACACACACACACACACACACACACACACACACACACACACACACACACACACACACACACACACACACACACACACACACACACACACACACACCATCACCACCTAAGACTTAATGTTAGTGCACACAATCAACAGCTAAGAGGAAAATGATAGCACACATGCTCACCAGCGAAGGAATACACATAACAACCTAAGCATATATAAATATTAAAAGTGATGCCATCCGATATCCACAGACCTTAGTTACCCATGTAATGTTCTGTGTATGGATAGCATCAGACAGCCCTGAAGTACACGATTCATAACTGCAGTAATGTCAAGGTAAGTGTGGAACCTGTATTATACGAAGAAATGTGTAAGAAGATAAACTACCTGCATACTGTTAGTCATAAATGCGCTCAATCAAAACCCATGTAAGGTGTCCACAAACTGCATTCCTGGCTTATAGGAATGATATCTGCAATATACAAGGATGTATTGCACGCAATAACCAGCATCAAACTGGTCATGTACCCACTGTACACAAAACAGTCAACAGGAGAGTTGTATCAAAAGTTTCACAAGTAGAGCTATAAGCAGGAATGCAATATTGCTGGTTTGAATGCATGACTTAACAAAACTAACAAAAAAAGCCTTCCAAAATGAGTATTTAGAAAACATCCAAAATCCTGTTATGTAATAAATGTGCATATAATCAGCATAATGAGCAAGACTCACTTAGCTATCCACTTTGTGCATTAGGCATAGATGCAACTGTAAGTCAAACCCAAATTTTATTTGACATTTGTTTACTGGGATAGTCTGACTGGGACAGAGCCCATATTCAGCGGAGGCCCAGGGTGAAGTGCTCCAGACACGTGTTTGGAATGTGGGAGGAAACCGGATCCACTAGAGGAAACCCATGCAAATGCAGGGAGGACATGCAGACTCTGCACAGAAGACACCCCAGTTGAGAATCAAACCAGAGAACTTCTTGCTGTGAGGCTGCACCACTGCATTGCCCAATGAGGGATGTGTGCTTAATGAATAAAGGGGCATGGCACAGTGATCATCATTTGCACAGAGTGGGGGGGATAGACCAAGGCTGACACCAAAGTAGCAAGTGTGTGTGAGTAAGAAACATAGAGCACTCAATAAGTAGGAAATATCTCAGGGCTACTAACAGGAGATGCATACCAATCAACATTAAGTTTTTTTTTAGCTTGCATGTGTGTAGGTTGATATGGTCAGTTTTTGTGAAATGTGTGTGTGTGCATGAACACAATCAAGCTCTGTGGTAGTACTATGTCCTGCCATGTTGGACAGGTGTGAGCCATGCATGTTAGAGCTTTCTTTTCAGTATCATAGTTGTTGACCATGCAGACTGCCTCTGCCAAGAGTTGCACTGCCACTTCCATGTTCCTGGTTCGAAGTGAGTGTGCTACTTGAATGTAAGTGATGTCTGCTGGATGAGATCTCTTCATGACTACATCCAGGATCATGGCCCCATGGTTTACCATGTCTGGGTGTGGATACCTCAATCACTGACAGAGTAGTGAAAGTATTGCCAATATGGGAGAAGGATTTGGCATGGCCATGACAGGTAACACTAGAGGATTTGCACCTCTATGGACACATGGAAGCCGGCCCTCCCCCAGCAGATGTTCCATCACAGACATTGCCAATTGAGTGTGTCACTCATCCTATCCAATAAGTCATTCACATGGTTGAGGCAGACATGCATGTCAGAATGTGCCATGTTTAGGACTCACACAATCTCTTCAGAGGCCCTGGTGGAACATGCCTGTGTCTCCATGTCAGCCCTATACATATGTCTGGTGGCACATAATGACACAACAGCATCAGGACAAGGGTGGAAAGTAGCCCTCTTCCAAGTAGCTCTAGTAATGACATGCCCTCATGATGACTACAGACAGACTTAATCAGCTCTGCATCTGAGGTAACCACACTACCCCAATCAACCATGTCACTCTCAACCTATCCTATATTTGAGGGCGCAGTGGAATGGGTATGCATAGGCATACTGACTGTGTCCAAAATAAGGCCAGTGGATGTTGGAGCTACAACCTCAGTGTCAGACTGAACCTCTGCAATCCCTGATTGTGCCTCTATATCACCACCATCATCATCAGAGACTACCAATACTCTTGGGTGGTACAAGTTCTACACTGCCACTGACAGGATCACTTGTGATAATAATCAATTAACACAGGTAGGAAAGAAATAGTGAGTGGAAATTATCCAAACTTGGTTCTATACACTCATGTTAAACAATTTTAGGTGTTAAAGGGATGCAATATGTTTTACACTCTCCTCAGACTTGCATCTAAGTAATGGTTATTACTAATCGATGAAAGTTTGTGCTTACCATCTGCAGGTGGTCTTTGATATAGTAATTCTGATGTCCCTGGAAAAAGGGAAAGGCATTAGAAAGAAGGCTAATGAGCATCACAATGCAAATAACCCAAGGACAAGAGAATAAAGCTCTGCCTATCTCCCTATAAGAAATATCTCAGAATCAATCAGACTGACCATTCCCCCCTACACAATCTCCGTTAGACTCTTTTCTCTTGTAAATCATACTCATCGCAATGTTTACAGATGTAGAAGTAGTAACACAAAGATGTCTAGAATGGCAGTAAATGCCTTACATATAGCATAACTGGAATTTCTGTTGGGAACACACTTGGCATGTTGTCGACAACAGTACCAACATCAGGGTGTCTATGTGAACTCTCTGCTGAGCTGTCTGGATCTCTGACAGTGGACAAAAAATACTGATTTTCACTGAGTGGTGGTTCCATAGCAGAACCCCTACCAATAGGTATCTGTTCTCTTGCTACCACAGCTGCCCCCCTGTGTGCCACTGTAATCATATCAGTGGCATGGTGCCGTACCTGATTATAGTTTCCAGCATGGCTGCCCACAGGGTTTATATGCGCAACCACCTGCTGCCATGTGCTTTTTCTGGAACACATATAACCTCTGCCTCTGTCAAGCAGAAAGTATCCATGATGGTGTAAGGATTCAATGATGACCTCCTTCATTGAATGGTGGCTTGTGTGGAACAGATGGTCTAGGTGCCATAATTCTGTATGATATGAAACAGAACAAAAATGTAGCGCATAGAGAAATTATTCTGCTCAAAGAAAATCTGTGCACATCCTCAGCACAAAACAATTGAACACACAATGTTCATTTTGGAGAAAACACAAGCTGAGGGAGATCCCCATCAAAAAAAAAAAAATAAGACTGTCACTTGTCCTGTCAGGATAAAATAGATGAGCAATCGTGAGTCCTGTTCAAGCAGCTTTATTATGTACAAACACATCAGGATTGAGGCTTAATAACTTTAACTTAGATACACTTATAAACAAACTAGCTATTACACTCATACATGTTCACTCTCTGGCTGCACTCTCAAAATGGCACTGAAGCTAGCATGTGTTTGCTATTTATATGCACATGCCATCCTTGGAAACGCTTCTTAAAGGTACAACACAAGCACACACACACACACACACACACACACACACACACACACACACACACACACACACACACACACACACACACACACTATTCTACATCCTCCCTCTTTGAGAAATGAGTCATGCAAAATTATGATATTAATTGACATGCAAATGGTACAAATAATTCTTTGTCATGCAATTATAGAGAACTAAATTCATATAAACAATTATGTCCAGGTTGCTGTGTATTTCACACTAGATCTGGAAATATGACCAACTCATGTGACATAGAAATTAGAATTAGATCTAGCAAATGAGACTGTCTCTGTTCAATGTTCAACTTTAGAGACGTCAGGAATATAAGGAGTAGAAGGAAAAGTTAAGACACGTTCTGCAACAGGAACATCGTCTGGATTGCTCCGAGATCTAGAATCTGTATCATAGGAGCAATGCTGCGATATCATTTCTGGTGCAGGAAGAAGATGTCTGCAATTTCTCTTGTACTCCACTCCCTCAGATTCTGCAAACTAGGATCTCGGCTCAGCACATATACCTGTTACTTGACCAATCCGGCTGAAACCTTTCGCTGTTTGTATCCTCAGTGTCTCTCCTTCTTTCAATGGATGAAGAAATCTGCTCAATTTATCATAGCTGGACTTCTGGGAAGAACGCTTTCTGAATAGTTGGGCTCTGATTGTTCTGTTGTTCTTAGCTTTAGGCCTCAACAGACTGGAACTGATAGGCAATGTTATTCTGGTTTGCCTAGATAGAAGTCTCTGAGCAGGCGCACCAAGATAATCAGCAAGGTGTATGTTTCTGAGGTGAAGTAAGTTCAAAAAGACATCAGTATTATCACACTTTGACTTCTCTAATAATTGCTTTGCACTCTGTACTGCATGTTCAGCTGGTCCATTTGACTGTAGGTATTCTGGATTACTAGCAATATGTACAAAGTCCCATTCTTTTACAAATTTATGAAACAACTGACTGATAAATTGAGTACCATTGTCAGAAAGAACTGTGCGGACTACATGGACTGAGAAATGATGTTTCAACTTAGTGATAACAACAGTGGATGTTAGATTAGGTAGTAAATCAACACTAAGTAATGCTGATTGTTCCACTCGAATATATCAGTGGCTACTGTTGACCAAAGTAGTTCAGGAACTTGACTTGGCCGAAGTGGTTCTTTTCACAAATGCGGTTTGCCAAAAGTTCTTTCTCAATTTGAGCATATTACAATTCAGTTTGGGAAAGAGATCTACTAGTCTGCGTTCTTGAGGAATAACTGCACCAAGATTAAATTTTAAAGCATCACAGGAAATAAATTACTGTTTATTGACATCATAGTGTCTTAATGTAGGTGGGGTGACAATTTTCTACTTAAGGACTTCAAATGCTCTTTGGTGCTGTTCCAACCAAGACCATATAACATTTTTGCACATCAGCTCTCTCAAAGACACTGTCAACTCACTGAAATATGGTATAAACTTGCCCAAGTAGTTGACCAAACCAAGAAAACATTGTAGAGCTTGAATATTATCTGATACTGGCATCTGAAGAATGGCTGCTTGCTTGGATAGCTCTTGTTGCAAACCAGTGCTAGTAAATAAATGACCTACATATGTAAATTTCTGGTAGTCCAAATTTACACTTCAGAGGATTGAGCTTTAAGTTCACTTCATGTGCTCTGTCTAGAACTCTTAAGGTTTCTATCATGCTCTGCTTCACCATTGCCTCCAACCAATAAATCATTTACTATTATGCACAAGGATAACCCCAAAAATTTTCTCCATTGCACGCTGAAAGACTTCACTTGCAGAAATTATTCCAAATGGCATCCTAAGGAATCTATATCTTCCAGATGCGGTACTGAATTTAGTCAGTAATGTAGATTTGTGATCAAGCATCACTTGCCAAAATGAACTTTTTACACTTAAGACAGAAAAAGCAATGGCATTTTGTATTAGAGCTGCAACTTCCTTGACTGTATGCATGGGATGATGTGGTATCTCTAATGCTTTGTTCAAATCTCTTGGGTCAATACATATTCTGATTTCATCTGAGCCTTTTTTGTGGGCTGCTACCATGGATGACACCCATTCAGTTGGCTCTGTAACTGGACAAATTACATCTTTCTGCACCATTTTATCCATCTGAGCTTTGATCTTATTCTGCATACCTACTGGAACTTTTCTTGCCGATCTGACCACTGGACTGACCTCTGCATCTGACTTCATAGAATATACAACTGGATGTTTGCCTAACCTGTCATCGAAAACATCAGCATACTCTGAGAAAATAGCTTCAGTAAAATTGGAACTAGGCGATGTGCTTATACGATGAAATTCTTTGGTAAAGAAAAGCCAATTCTTCTCACTGTTTCTAAGACCCAGCAATGACTGCACAGGTCTTTGGACTACATAGAATAATAAGTTGTAAGAGTTCCTAGCCAAATAAGATGAAAGCACTACTGAGCCTTCAGTTTGAATTTCTTCACCTCCATAAGCAACAAGTTTCACACAACTGACCACATTAAGTTGCTCACTAGCTCTCACCTTAGCAAATGTGTCTGCTAACACAACATTACACTTTGAACCAGTGTCTACTTTGAGTGTGGTGGATTTACCATTGATCTGGACAGTACAAAACACTTAATTCTTTGCCAACAAATTCACTGCATCAGCGTTTTCACCAATCACTGACACACCATCTATGTAGAAAGCAGAATTGCAGCTCTCTATATGATTAACTTGCTTTTTTGAGTGACCCTTCTTTATAACTGTGTGAGGTTTACTTAATTTGCAAAACTTTTGAAAATGGTTCCATTTTTTACACTTGTGGCATTGCTGACCAAATGCTAAACACTTTTCTCTTTTAGACTCATCCCAGCGCAAGAAACTTTTCGAAATGGCTGTATTTTGACTGCACTTTACGAAATAGTTGCACTTTGCACACAAATAAACTCTTTGGAATAAGTGCACAGCAATAAGCACACACTGTAAGTACTTTTATACGCTTTGAGATACTTCAAATAACTCTAGCTATGCCCTGAACAGCTTCAATCAATGCTAATAGTAGTTTATCACAAAACACAGTATTTTGCCAAAAATATATGCAGTTGCCTTGCTTTGTTTATCCTTAATGTACCCTTTTTGCCCTTTATTATATTCGTATTGCTCATTTAATCTTTTTTCATGCCCATTATACTTTTCTTGTGCTCATTTTACTCTAAACATGCCGGTTTTACTTTAAACATGCTCATTTTGCAATTCCAAGGTAATATCTGACCCTTTATGTGCTTTTCTGATAATTGTTTTATCAAATATCTTAATTTTAAATATTTTGTTTAATTAATAAACATTTTGTGCCTCTTGCTTGTTTAATAATGTGGTTTCTGCCCTTGTAATGCTCCGTTTTATCTTTTTTTTAATAAATAAATCACTTGTGTAAATTTTCATTACCTTTTGTTCATTTCAGGCCCTTTTTTGTGCTCAGGTTTCTTAGTTTACCTTCACTGTTAACTCTGCACCTCATATCCCTGAAAAGCAGTCTCTGGAATCTTGGTTCTGACACCATGTCACTCGTCCAGTCAGGATAAAACAGATGAGCATTCGTGGGTTCTTTTCAAGCAGCTTTATATACAAACATATCAGGATTGAAGCTTAATAACTTTAACTTAGATAAACTTATATTACACTCATACATGCTCACTCTCTGACTGCACTCTGAAAATGGCACTGAAGCTAGCAAGTGCTTGCTAATTTATATGCACGTGCCCTCCTTGGAAACGCTTCTTAAAGGTACAAAATACACACACTATTCTACAAAGACAATATCATTACATCCATCCTGTTAACATTTCTGTAATGAGGACAGCAGATGTGTGAATGACTGCTGGATGTCAGGTGTGAAACTGTCAAGCCAGCTATCTAGAATTTGCTTAATGTGCCCTTTTTGCCCTTTATTATATTTGTTTTGCTCATTTAATCTTTCTATGTCATTTGTGACTATTGATATGATTTATACAGATGTGTGTATAAAATACTGAGCTAAAATGTAACCACATCATACCCTACTGGAAAAGTGCAGAAATGCATATAAACTATATACCTGTACAAATGTATGTTTCAATAGTAGAAGCTGGAACATACAGAGTTAACTTGCAAAACTTCAAGATAATAAGTTGAATTAAAGTGTTTTATGATTGCATTGTCTCTTAGCAAAGCAGACACAATGTCTAGAGCTAGAGGTTTTTCTATTGTCTTGAAACAGAAATAATTACTAGGTTTCAAATGTAAAAGTGTTTAATTGTTTTACAACTTCCAGCTCTGAGCAAACATCTGAGAGATATGTATTTTTCACACAGAGATATTAAAATTCTGTTAGTATCTGTTAGCCTGGGAGCTGAAGGCAGGTGACAAAGAGTAATGTCATCCAAGCTAACCCATCAGTAATGTGTATTATTAATTTAAGAACTCTCTCAGAGAGAGTCTGGGCATTTTGTATCGTGTCTTGGACCTAGAAACATCCAGTCATCATCAGCACTACATCTGCACTTCCCTTGCTAATAGTAAGTAACTAGAGTACAGTAATTTCTTTTAGATATAGATAGGAATCTAGTAAAGATTAGTTTAGATGTTTTCTGTATTCATTTGAGACTGTCCTGCAATGTTGTTTTAAAATATTTCCTGTGATTCTGAACTCTGCAGTTGGTGTGTTGTTTGAATATTGTCTTGTTCTTTTATTATTTATTATTAAATATATTTAAACCTATATTTGTGGCTGATATTTGTGGACATATCTAAGCTCTTAGAGTACTTGCATATGTATTTGGTGACGTTGTACAGGCCACTCCTAAATAGCATTGGTCTTGGTCACACTTACAGTTTGGATAATAGTAACATTATACAGTAAGATTGGTTACCCTTTGTAAGGGCCTTTATAGTAAGTGATAAGTGGGGGTTGGTGGCAGTGATAACTACCTTATAGTCTGGGCATAAGGGGGCATAGCTAGTAAACCTGTGCTAGCCTTTCCCAAGTGTGTGCTTGTGTAGAAACTAAATCTCAAAATGTGTGTGTTAGCTACTTGGGCAGGGACATGAAGCACTGGTTGGACAGAGAGGGTGCTGGAGGTCTTGGCTTAACCTCTCAGCTGAGATCTTACCCCTATAGCTGTGTCAGTGGGCATTCTTATTGGGGATCTGGCGAAAGAGGGAGAAAAAAAGCTCCAGACTGACTGTGATCTCTGTGTGCTCTTAAGGGAAATTGTACCTTACTGTGTGTGTACTTGTCATCCTCCCATTGTGTGTGTCCCTCACTGTTGCCAGTGGTGAGGATCAAGGCTCCTTGATTACTGGGCCAGTGCAGAGGCGTCACAGCAGGATTATAATAACAAGACAAAAATTCAACATCCAACTTCTCAGACAATTTCCATTGGTCTTTCCACTGTCCTGGAGGTCACCACACATCTGAGAAGCCTAACACCTTCAGTAGCTACACATACACAACCCCTTGAATTTGATATATACAATAGAGCTGTCTCCAGTAACTGGTGAAATTCCAAGAGCAAATGTTAACACAATACTGATATGTAACCATACTAACTTGGAAAGCACAACAAGAACTGACATGCAGTATGTGCAGTAGAGCAGCAGTGATTTTTTAAAATTGCATACATATAATTTTTCTATTGCATATATGGATACATTCAAAATATGAAAATGTAAGCAGTTTATGGAGAACAAACATACCATATGAAGTAGTGCAGTAATTTGTAGAGCTATCTCTTTCAAGTAATTAGCAGCAATGGTCTGTCTCTGTCCAATCAGTCTCCCCTCCTTCTACTTCCATAGCTACACCATTATCTTTATATAGTGTAGATTCAGCCCTCTGATCACTGTGATGAGGCAAATGAGGTGTGAAATCATTAGAATTGCTGAATACTGATAAAATCACTTGGTGTGGAGGATATAAACATGGTGTAAATAGCTACATAATTGCATGCACATGCTCTACATTTGCAGGGAAGAGCAATGACAACTGTAAGCTTCTAATGGCTTGCAAATGTTACTGACTGCTCTGACTACAGCAAGCAATACTGAACAGATTCTTCTCTTTGAAATCTGTGTATCATGCAGAGTAGACTTAAAATGCAAAGTGTAAGCACCTTGAGAGGTATAGGAAGAACCTTAACAATGTTGATATTATTGTACTAAGAGCACAGCGTCCATCCTCTGCTTAGAATCTGTCTGAAATGTTTATCGGTTATATTACACATTGAAACAAAGATGCAAATAAATGCCCATGACATTGCATTTCTATAATTAAACTGAGAGGAGAGAAAGACGATCATTAAATAAAGAGAAGAAATACTTGGCACTGTTGGCAGCCTTACATTAATATGGAGTGGGCTATAAAGTATTTGTCAGTATAACATTGATCTAAACATTAACATTTTCTAATCCCATATTGGTGGCAAAGAGGAATAAGAAATAGCTGTGTGTGTGTTGTTTTTGCACTGAACTGAGGGTTCAAATCCAAATAGTGTGCTGTCTGACAGCTTTAATACATATTTCTTGAGCATATGATCAGGATATAACACACACAGAGTGAGGAAAGTTCACAATCCTGCATTTTCATTATTATTCCCTGATATTTGTTACTACTGACAATTTTTTTGTGTTCCTCATTTGTGCACATTTTGGCAAAGTGCACTGTTGACTGACAGCATTTTGAAGCAGTGAATGAGAGTCCACTGCCCAAGTGCAAACTGAGAAATGTAATTTGGCATGCCATCAGTAGCACATTTTAGAGTGGCACAGGTGCTCATTGCTACAGCACTCAGAACAGCAGTAAGAGAAGAAATTCTACAGCTCACTAAAGTATCATTGT
Source organism: Protopterus annectens (assembly GCF_019279795.1). NCBI lineage: Eukaryota > Metazoa > Chordata > Ceratodontiformes > Protopteridae > Protopterus > Protopterus annectens. The sequence continues at coordinate 1,337,402,807 of NC_056737.1, forward strand.
AGCATACAGTGTAAATGAAATAACTTTAAAGAAATAGGAAAGTGAATGCAGGATTTGAATTCAGTTTGAAGCCACATGCTGCTTGTAATGTTTGCAGCAGATGTGAAAATACAGCTTATGTTTTGTTGTGTGAAATATAAATTGTTATATATGTTTTTTGCCTGTGTAATTTCCACACTGTTAACAGAGCACAAATGGGGCACACAGGCAAAGGAAAAAGTGAACACCTTCATTTCTGTAATCTTCATTAGCACAAAGACTCCTGTCACTCCTGCATGGTATTACTAATGAGTGAGTGATGTGCACATGATGTATACCTCTCTCTGTGGCACAACCTGTATATGCAGTGACTTTGGACCCATAACACAGTTGCACTGGGGTACATTGTGTGAAAGGAATGTGGAAATTATTACTCAAGATTTATGACTTACTTTCATGAGAACTTCATATGCTGTTTTTTTCTGTTTCTTGCCTTTTGTACTTGGTTGCTGCTGGGTGGTGTGCAATCAAGCTTATTTACTTAAGGAAAAAAGTGAAAAGCTTCTTTGGGCAGCCTTCTGTAGCTTAAACAGGCTTAGTGACAATGCACTTATGTCAGTACTTTGGACAGTAGTGAGTGGAGAACATCCACCTCCTCTGTAACTGTCTCTGAGGCAGAGGTTGTAAGTAAACTGACTTTAGAGACAAAACACAGGTGATCCAGGGTTCAAATGCAGTTAACCCTTATTTTTAAAAAGGATGTCGGATACAGTTTATAGGTTCATAGGTGTTTACTAGGCTAATGACCACAAGGGCTTTTTAAGCCTAGCCATTTATCCCAAATCTCTGACAAGTTCTGATACCCTTGATAAGTATAAGCATGGGCCTGGGAGACAAACCATTTACAGGTTACATGCATCCATTAGAAACATAGGTGCTAAACCATGAATGGATTTCCAGTTTCCCATCCAATTGTCCAAGTTGCACTTGAATTGAGTTAGGGAGGAACTCTGCTTCACATGGATGGGGAGCCTGTTCCATAGACATGGTAGTCTCTGGGATAAATACCTATCTCTCCAACATATCCTATTTATATCACAGGCAAGTTTTAAGTCTTTAGAACAGGTAATTCTGGTGCTGTTTGTTTTGTGGATATCCAGTAAGGCAATCAGAGTGGGGTCTGACAATGCCCTGTATGCCAGGCATAGATTTCCCCTCAAAAGCCTGTAGGAGACAGAATACAGGGATAGGGCCTTGAGGCGGTCTGCATAGGACATTTTACTTATGCCCTGTATTCTTTTAATGAAGAACCTCTGTGAATGTTCCAGTTGTTGGATATGCCTGGTTAGGCACATACCAAAGGGGGATTGTACTCAATGATAGGTCTGATGAATGCCGAATACAGTGGAACAATGACTTCTTTGGACTTAGATACCATACCTTTGTTTATAAGTTGTGCAACACAGAATGATTTCCTCACCACTGTAGACTCACAATAGTCAAAGACTAGATTGCCATCTTTACTAGAAAGGCTCACCCAGACTCTGCTACACTTTGCTGTGAGGAAAAGGTTAGTTTGCTTTTTATTTGTGGTATTTTGTATTACTTTACTGCCTTTTTCTATTTTGAATACTGTGATTTGTTTTCTTTACCTTCTGTTTTATTTGTATTCTGCTTTTAACTACATATTAAAATTTGAAAAGAGACCACAGCTCTGTCTCTTGTGAGTCAGACGGAAATCAGAACAGATCAATTAAGGACTCACACATAAGACAGAATAGGTCAGTTAAGGTCATTCATCTGTGAAATGAGGGGTGGAGCTAGGCGCTAAACCTTCTATTTAAGGGGTAAAATAAAACATTTCAGAGCTTTACTAGAAAGGCTCACCCATAATCTGCTACACTTTGCTGTGAGGGAAAGGTTAGTTTGATTTTTATTTGTTGTATTTTGTACTACTTGATTGCCTTTTTCTATTTTGAATACTGTGATTTATTTTCTTTACCTTGTGTTTTACTTGTATTCTGCTTTTAACTGCATATTAAAACTTGAAAAGAGACTACAGCTCTGTCTCTTGTGAGTCAGGCAGAAATTTGTTTCCCTACCTGGTTACTGTTGTGTTCTTAATCACCACTGTCTTTCTAGTTGCCTGCCCCTTATGTTAATTTGACCATATATCTAATTTCCTCTCTGCTTTTACTGGCTTGGGTGAGTAAGTGCAAAATTATAATTTTGTGAAATCACTCCCCTTCAACCATTTAATGTATTGGCCATCCTACTGTATTCCATACCAGAATACAAAAGTGACCACCCCCTTTCAATCTATCTTGTTTTAAAAATAGTGACTCTCCACTAAAACTTAACTCTTTAGACAGGTAAAACTTAAGTTACCTACTTTCACATCTAACTCCTAAAAACATGCTGGCTATGCCCTTGCAACTCCCACTCTAATATCACCCACCTCATCCAACCACTACCTTTCTTTCCACTCCACTAGCTACCTTGATTATAGCAAGCTCAGATGCTCATAAGCCTAGTACTTATTATACAGCAGGAACTTCTTATTGTAACATTTGTTAATGTCTGTTATGTACTTCACAGATAACGATTCTAGTTGTCTACTGATGTAATATGTTCTTCATCTGTAAATATGTTGTAAGTAATTGCTATGTTAAATTGTTAATCACTATGTAATCCAATGTAACTACTGTCTGTTTATTTTAACTGTGGAGCTTTTCTCCCTGGGCCTCTGCTGAAAATGGACCTACGTCCAGTTGGACACTCCTGGTCAACAAATGTAAATAAATAAATAAATAAAATAAATAAACTCCTCTAGTGCACACTACAGTGTTTAGGATAAACCATTTTTTTCATCTTACCTTTAAGTATCCCTGTGACTAGCACTTGTTCTAAAACCTGCTGGAAAGCACTAGGAAGCCTTAAACTGATACTAGCACTCAACTCTCCTTGTTAATAAGGAGAAATTAATTGTAGGCACTAAACAGGCTATAATTGCAAAGTACCTTGCTAAGGTAAGGGAAAACAGCTCTTGTACTTTACAAAAAAAAGCACCAAATCAGGCATGTCCAAGGGTCAGCTTTCGGTGATTTCTCCTATCCATCTGATGAATCTGGGCATACTGGGGTAATGCAGCAATTGCCTCATGTCCACAGACAACTGTCTCCTCCTACCACCCAACACTACAACCTGCAAGAGATGCACTTACATAGCCAAACTGGAAGCAAAGCTCTCTCTACCCAAGATTGTGCTAGACAGTCAAGAGGAGAAGGTCAACACCCACATTACACCTCAAGCAACACATAGCCCTTCTAAACCCACACCACCAACACCATCACATAGCAACACTAAACTCTCATATACGGAGGCCCTTAACAGTAACCTGCCCAAGCAACAAGGACCTCCGAAGCTGAAATGTAAACAAACACCAATCACAACCAAAGTGTCACATAGCTCACAACACCAATGTGCCACCCAACAACACCCTCTAAGGCAAGACAACATACCCAACACTTTAGTTATAGGTGACTCTATAGTGAGGCACACTGATGTCCCACTCACCAGGCTGAACAAGGAGAAAATTACAGTCAGCTGCCTGTTGGGTGCCAGAATCTGCCACATAATGCATGCACTCAAGTCACTCCACAACAAGTGCAAATATGACTCTGTCATTGTCCATGTTGGAGTGAATGACTTGAGATGTACCTCCCTGGACTACATGAAAAGAGAAATGGAAGAGCTCTTGGATCATGTGGCCCAGGCAGGTATGACCCTAGCCCTGAGTAGCATCCTGCCTTCGCTCAGAATGATACCACAATTTAAGGACAAAATGATTGACTTCAATAATTGGCTAAGGCTCTGGTGTCATTCAAAGGGGATCAAGTATCTGTCTGCCTGGGACGACATGACTGACAGACCACAATGCTTTGCCAGAGATGGTCTGCACCTGTTGCCCCTGGGATTCAGGTTACTGGCTAAGGCTCTTGCCACCCCATAGTGCCTTTTTTAGGCAAAGTTCAAAGGACAAAATCACCAACATAACCGGTACAAGCATGCAAAATCTGAAGGTAATGCTATTCAATGCTAGAAGTCTAAACCTCAAAATGCACTCTCTCGAGGCACTCCTAAAAATGGAGAACATCAATATCTGTGCAGTAACTGAGACCTAGTTCAAGGCTCCAGAGAGCACCCCTGCAATACCAGGCTACAACTCTTACCATGCTTTTCGGCCACCAAACCAGGACCGAAACACCAAAGGTGGAGGAGTGTCCATATTCACCAAGGATATTCACACCACCAGGCTAGTTGCCCAACACAATGCATCTGAAATTCTCCAGGTGCAACTAACACTAGGTAAGACTGCAATCCAAATTGTAGTTTGCTACACATCCCCCACCATACCCCAAGATTCTCACTACACCTTTCTAAACATACTGGAAAATATTAAGATACAGCCAAACACCCTAATACTGGGTGATTTCAACTACCCTGCCATTAACTGGGAAAACTACTCATGTACCAACACCTTTGCCCAATGGTTCTTGGAATTTATAAATTTCAATGCCCTGGATCAACTAATCCATAGTCCCACCAGGGGCTCCAGTATCCTAGACCTGGTCACTACTGACATTTGAAATCAATGCTCCACACCTATGGTCACCCCCTCATTGGTAAGGTCTGACCATAAGCTAATCACCTTTGACATCCACATCCCTTCCCCACCCCCCCAGTAAGTAAACCTCCATAAAAAACTTCTCCAAAGCCAACTTCATGCTACTCAAGTCAGAAGTGACAAACTTCATGACACCCATGCAGACAGGAACTGAAAGTTCTACTGCTGAATCCAACACTAAGGCACTATACAAGCACATCCACTCATGCATGATGCATGTGCTATCCCAAATAGAATCAAGACGCTCTCCTCTAAAAAAAAGGAAGCCAATATGGTGGTCCCCTGCCATAAACAAACTTTACAACAAAAGGAAGAAACTGTTGTAGAAAAGAGGAAAATCCCAGGATGCAAAAAACTCCCTTACCAGCCTGAGTAAGAAGTTGAGATCCCTCATAAAATCTTCCAAAGCTAGTTACAAAAATAAAATTGCCAAAGATTCCAAAGACAACCACAAGGCATTCTATAGCTATATCAAGAATCTAAATGGCAATGCTCAGATCTGCTCTGAGCTACAACAGAATGGCATTAAATATACTGATCCCAAGGATATTGACAATATCCTGGCAGATCGATTCACTGCCAATTTCACCCCCTAAAGGGCCCATCTCAATACCAAAAAATTGCCAAATTCCAGTAATAATGGTCACACAGGTAAAAATCACACGCTCCAAAGCTAAGAATACAGCATCCATGGGACCAGACGACATCCTGGGCTGTGTACTATGTGAACTACAAAATGAACTGGAACCTCTCCTAAGTGTCATGTTTAATCATAGCTTCACCTCAGGCTTCATGCCCACTGAGTGGCGCACAGCTACAGTTATTCCACTCCCCAAGGGGGGTACCACCCCATCAGTCTGACGAGCCTGATCTGCAAGGCGATGGAATGTATTATCATGGAACTTATAAACAAAGACATTGGCAATCTTCAAACACTGGACCCCACCCAGTTTGGGTTCATGAAGGGCCAATCTTGTTTCCTGAACCTGACTGACTTCTTCAAATCAGTCTCCAGAGCTGAGGACGAGGGTAAGGCAGTCCACACAGCCTATCTGGACCTCGCCAAGGCCTTCAACACCATCCCCCACTCTGGAATCATAGATAAACTTACTAAGCTGGGCATTAATCCCTACGTCACTTGATGGGTTGCCAAATGGCTTACTGACAGAACCCACACTGTAAAAGTAGCCGACTCCAAATCCAGCTCCAGACAAGTGACAAGTGGAGTACCTCAGGGTTCAGTTCTGGGACCGCTCTTGTTTGGCATCTACTTCTCTGAAGTACAGGCCAACACTAACAGATGATTGCAAACTGGGAGCCATTATTGAATCCCCAAATTATGTGGATATTCTACAAAAGGGTCTTACAGAAACAGATGCTTGGTGCCAGAGCCATGGGCTCAAGCTCAATGCCAAGAAATGTATAGTTATCCCCTTTGGGAAAAAACATATACCCATGAATTACCACATAGGTGGCAGTACACTAAACACCGAAAGTGTGATAAGAGACTTAGGGACACAGGTGGACAGTGGTCTCACCTTCGATAACCACATCGCCACAACAGTCAGGAAATCCTTCTATGTGGCACACCTCATCACTAAGGGCTTTTCATCCAGAAAAAAGGAGGTCATTGCCCCACTGTACTTATCTCTCATTAGACCCATTATAGAATACAATGCCTCATTTGGTATGTACCTCTCAAGACATCTGCAACAACTGGAAAGGCCACAGAAATACCTCACTAAAAGAATCACAGGCCTAAAGCAGATGCCCTGTGCTGACCATCTAAAAAACCTCCAGCTATATTCTGTTGCATATTGTCTACTCAGAGGTGATCTCTGCTTAACATACAAGGTCATGTCAAACCCAGAGCTGTTGGACATGCCACACTTAAAGAAATCCCAATCCCTCAGAGCCACACGCTCCAGGGATCTAAACCTTGTCATCACAATGAACAAAACATGCTGGAGGGATAGGTTTCTGACCCAGACACTCCCCAGACTCTGGAATAGACTGCCCATACATGTCAAGCAGAGCACCTCTTTGGTCCTCTTCAAAAGGAACCTTGAATATTGGATGGGAGGTAGGAAATTCACCCCAGAGATCATGTCAGTTGCCCTACTAGACAGGGGTCCAGGGAAGTAAATATTGTGGTAAGAAATATCCAGGGAATTCTTATGGCTAGACTTGTATAGGCCTTAGGGCCGATAGCCTAGTACCAACCTATGAGCCTATGAACCTATGTGTGTCCCTAAGTCCTTGACTACTGGGTCAACTCTAAGGGGTGTGTTGTCAATATGATAGTTACCAGGGATGGATAACTTCCAAAAGGATACTATTATGCATTTAGTGGCATTTAGTTTTAGTCCATGGCTTTGAACCCAGTTGTTTCTCTGTGTCAGCCCCGCCTGGAGAACATTTGTGTCAGTGTGAGATTCAATGACAGCTTCTAATTTGCAATAATCTGCAACTTTAGTCAGCCAGAGACCACTGATACTGGCCTTGACTTCTGAGAAGTAAATGCCAAAAAGGAGCAATCCAAGGACTGATCCCTGAGGGACTCCACTTGTGACTGGCCTCTTTGTAGATGTGGGCTCCCCAATTCTATCTTCCTGGGTCCTGTCTGTGAGCTAGTTGGCTATCCATCGGGTGATATATGGTTTGTACCTAACGTCTTGAGTTTGTCAACAATGCCCAAGTTGGGTATTGTGTCAAATGCCTTGGTCAGGTCAAGGTAGGCAGTGTGAATGATTCTGCTCTCATCCATTGCTTTGGTGACCTTCTCAAAGAAGTCCACCAGGTTGAGTAGGCATAATCTGCCCTTGATAAAACCAAACTGGGTTGGGTCCAGTATCTGGAGGCTTACTGTTTCTCTGTTGATCATCTCCATGATAATTATTTCCATGGCTTTATATATAAGACTAGTGAGATGTATGGGTCTGTAGTTTCCAGGGTTTGTAGATGGCCCACCTTTGTGCAGAGGGATGACTGTTGCATTTCTCCATTCATGAGGCATGAAGCCTGTTTGGAGGCTACAGTTAAATAGTAATTCCAGAGGCCCTGATAGGTCATGTTTCATGCTATTTAGAAGGCATCCTGGGATATTGTCTGGGCCCATTGATGCAATGTTCTTGGTCTTAGAGAGAGCATTAAGGACCTGTTCCCTACTGATAGTAGGACAAGTTATATTTGCTGATATTTCCCGAGGGAAGGTTAAGGGGGAGAATGGGGTAAAGTTGGAGATGAATTTATCAGTCAGGAGGTTTGCTATATCTTCTGGCTCAGTATAGGTTGCATCATTTACAATGAACTCTGCATACAACTGTGTATTGCCTTTGACATTGTGGACATAGCTAAAGAATGCTTTGTGGATTTCCTTGGCCTGGGAGGCCAACATTATCTCAAATTTGGCTTTGGTAGACTTTATTTGTCCTCTGAGTTGTTTGTTTAGCTTGATGAGAGTGCTTTTATCCTGCTGGGTGCTGCACCTCCTAATTTTTGCCATGATTTTCTTCCTCCTGTTATACAGCCTATTGGGTTTGTGATTCCACCAGGATGGCTTGTTTTTTGAGTTACTTCTGTACTTCTTCCTGGTGTGTACAGCTGCCTCTATGCAGCTATTAACATGCTTGTATAGGGTTTCTGTAAAAAGTTCTGCATAGTCAGCAGTGTTCTCAATGTTTATGGGGGCTTGACATTTTGACAGGTTCTCACTTAATAGCAGGAGGTTAGCCTTAGAATAGTTCCTGAATATTCCAGTTTTAGCAGGCTTATTTGGGGGTCCAGGTTTTATTTTTACTTCAAAGGAGATTATTTTGTTGTCTGACCTTACCAGTGAAGGCATTATAGTAGGGAATGTGCAGCAGTCTCCCATATTAGTGAGGACCAGATCCAGTATGGTTGCATCCCTGGTTGGTGTTTTGACTATCTGGTCCAGGGAGTTTGTGTTTACAAAATCCAGGAATCTCTGTGCATGTACATTTGGTGTCATATAGGATTCCCAGTTAATAGTGGGGTAATTAAAGTCACCCATGAAAATGGTATTGGGTTGGATGGTTAGTGTTTCTAATTAGTTTAAATACATGGTATGGGTTTCCTGGGTCATAGAGGAGGACCTATAGCTTGTAAGGAAGTGGTGTTGGATTTTACCTATGGGGATTTGAACATGGAGCAGCTCAAGTGCATTGTTCTTATGACCAGCCTTGAAGTATATTTATTCTTGATGCAAACAGAAAACACCTCCACCTTTAGTCCCTGCCTGTGAAGTAGCTGGTCTAAATGTGTGGAAGGCATTATAACCATGCACTGTTGGTGTGTTCTCTGTGGCTTTAAACCAAGTCTCAGTGACCGCACAGATGTCAGCATTCTCTAGGGTAAAGAGAGCTTCTAGGGAGTAGAGTTTTTTGTTAAGAATCCTAGCACTGAGCAGTAATACTTTTAGATGTTCTTGGTTTTGATTTGCTACATCGAAAGTACTTTCAGTTTAGCATTGTCTAAAAAAGGCACCATGGGGGAAGACAATGTTTTAGCTAATATTTGAAAGCCTAGAGGGGAGAGGTGCAGACTGTCCCTGGCAAAGCAGCGTGGTTTATTGACTATCTCCTTCCATGATGACAAATATCGCACCCCCTTAGAATGACTCCAGAAACTAAGCCAATTATAAAAGTCAATCATCTTTTATTCGTATTGTGGGACCATCCTTGGAGAAGGTAAAATGTTGCTCAATGCTAGGCTCAATTCAGCCTGAGACACATATACTGCAAGCTTCTTGATGTCTCTCTTCATAAAGTCTAAGGATGTACATCTCAAGTTCATTTACTCCCACATGGCCTGTGACTGAGTCATATTGGTAATTGTGGCCCAATGACCCGAGTCATGTGTAATGTGGTGAATCCTAGCCCCTGATAAGCAACTGACCATAACTTTCTCCTTACTCAGTCTGACTTAGTGGATATGGATAGTCAATAAACCAGACAATGCTAAACTGAAAGTACTTCGATGTAGCAAATCAAAACCAACAACACAGTCTGGTGAGAGGGACATCCATGTTTCTCATGGTAGAGTCTCCAATGACTAGAATGTTGGATTGTGTGGTGGCTTGCCTTATGGGCTTAGAGGTAGAGGCTCCATGAGATGTAGCTCTATGTGTTGATGTGGGTGTTGTTTTGAAAGAGTGCATTTGGGGCTGCTGAGGGTATTTGTTATGTGTACGTTATCTAGGAGGTCTTTGTGGTTTTAGGAAGGTTGCATGTAAGTGCCACAGCATATGTGGGTTGATATGTCTGCTTTGAATTGTGTGTGATGGGTGCAGCATGTGTACTACTGACAATCTTATTGACATTAGGAGTACTTTTATGTGAGAGCTTTGCCTCTAGAGACGTTGTGTAAATGCATCTCTCACATACCATATCAGTTTGAGAATTAACTGGTTTTCAGTAAACATGATTCAATTTCCGCATTGCCTCAGGATTCCCATATCCACTAAGTCAGTAATGGAGACAGTAGGAAAGTTCATATCCAAATCAAGCAGTACTTACTGAAACAAAGAATTAGCTTGTCAAGAATGATGAAAAGAGGGGAGTCATATGAATGGCTACTACTAATGCTGGTCTCACCACAGCTTCACTCTGTTGGGATACAATGCTCCTTTTCTTCTTCTCTTATCAGAAGCAAAATTTAGCACCAATACCAAGAAGAGAAGCAGGCCACAGCCTGTTTGGTGATCCACAGTAATGTCTCAGATGTTGCAAGGGTCTGTAGGCTTGCAGCTTTTTTTTTTTGGAAGATGCCTTGAATAGCAACCAGACCAATCAGGAACATTAAGCACAGAGACTCACTCTTCAGCCAGAAACAGTCAGGAGGCAGTGCAATCTGCTCTTTCTCTCACCAGGACCAGAATATAAACACAGATTCAAAGCTGTCACATATAAAGCAGTTATTAGGCTTTTTGGTGATCAGCAGTCTTCAGGAAATAATGTCCCTGTACTCCTTCTCTCACCAGGAAAAAACAGAAGCACTAATCCCAAGATGACTACTGAGAGGCAGGATGTGGGCTCTCCAATAATTGGTGGTCTTGCAATAGATGTTTAAAGGTAGGATGAAAAAAATGATTTATCCTAAGCACTGCAGTGTGCACTAAGCAGTTAGTTATGAAAGCGGGCAATTTAAGTTTTAGCTGTCTAAGTGGAGAGCCACTATTTTTAAAAGAGCAAGATAGATTGAAAGGGGGGTGGGCACTTTTGTATTCTGGTACTATGGAATACAGCAGGATGGCCAATAAATTTAAATAGCTGAAGGGGAGTGATTTCACAAAATGATAATTTTGTGCTTACTCACACCAGCCAGTGAAAGGAGAGAGGGAAGGAGATATATGGTCAAATTAACATAAGGGGTAGGCAATTAGAAAGACAGTGGCATTTAAGAACACAACAGTAACAGGGTGGGAGCCTGGGAAAAATTCTGTCTGACTCACAAGAGACAGATCTGTGGCCTCTTTTCAAGTTTTAATATGAGATTAAAAGCAGAATACAAGTAAAACACAGTTTAAAGAAAACAAGTCACTGTATACAAAATAGAAAAAGTTAATAAAGTAATACAAAATACAATAAATCAAAAGCAAATTAACCTTTCCCTCACAGCAAGCTGTGGCAGAGTCTAGGTGAGCTTTTTCTAACAATACTTTCATTAGGAAGGAAACACTACATCAGAATCAGAATCAGAATCAGAATCAGAATCAGAATCAGAAATACTTTATTGATCCTGCAGGAAATTGCTTATGTTACAACTGCACAGATAAACATAGACACAACATAGACCAAACGCATATGTTACATAATTAGATATGACAGATACTATACTGACTTATGTTATCCACATATATAACAGCAACGCTCGACATAGGTACACTGTTGACCATAGCCAATGTATTAGATGAGTTTGATACCACATATAGTAGTGACATAAAAGGGGGAGCCTTTCACATTAATTTCCACTCATACTAGGATATGGGGTACTGGGTGGCCACGGTGATGCAGCGGTTAGCATTGTTGCCTCACAGTAAGAGGTCTTCTGGTTCGATCCTCGGCTGGGGTGCCTTCTGTGCGGAGTCTGCATGTCCTCCCCATGGTCACGTGGGTTTCCTCCGGGTGCTCCGGTTTCCTTCCACATCCCAAAGACATGCTGTAGGTGGACTGGACACTCTAAATTGGCCCTAGATGTGAATGTGTGCATGTGTGTGCCTTCTGTGGAAGGTTGGGTGCCGGGCTGGCAACTCGACACCGTAAAACTCCACTGCCAATCATGAGTGGACAGGTGATTTGCTGTGGTGACCCCTAACTGGGAAAAAGCCAAAAGGAGAAGAAGAAGAAGAAGAAGAAGACTAGGATATTGGGTACTGCACATTAGATACTTTAACTAAGATATAGCATATTGCACAAAGAGTAACTGTATTGATAATTAATATTGCACTGAAAAAATGGAGATAAAAGAGAGATAAGAAGGATGGGGAAAAAAAGAAACATGGGTAAGAGTTTAATATTGCACTATGTGGTTTCCTTCAGTATTGGGGGTGGTGTTAAGATGGTAGGAGGCATTATAGTCTGATGGCTCTGGGCAGGAAGGATTTCCTGCCAACTCCTTCATTTTACTGATGTTCAGTTGCAAACTGATTAATCTCACACAGCTCACAAAGCTGTCCACAACCCTCCTGTATTTCTCCTTGTCTCCATGCCTGATACTTCTGCTATGACCAAGTAATCTGAGAATTTTTGCAGGTGACACCACTCAGTGTTATAGCTGAAGTCTGTGGTATACAGGGTGAAAAGCAAAGGTAATAAAACTGTCCCCTGCAGTACTCCATTGCTACATAGCACTGTGTCAGAAATGCAGCCCTGCAGTCACAAATATTGGGGCCTATCAGTCAGATAATCCAGGATCTATGAAACTAAGGCAGCATCCACATTCATCGCTGACAGCTTACTCCCCTGCCTGACTGGTTGGATGGTGTTAAAGACACTTGAGAAGTTGAAGAATATGATCCTGAGGGATCCTCCTATTTGTCCAGGTGACTGAATGCTCTATGTATAAGGTGGATAATGGCATCTTTGATCCCTATCTTTTCCTGGGATTGCGAACTGAAGAGGGCCTATTTCTGATCTGACCTTGGGGTGAAGTTCTTCCAGGACCAGCCTCTCAAGGACTTTCATGCAGTGTGACATGAGTGCCACAGGCCTGTAATCTGAAGTATCCCCCAGGCGTGACTACGTTGGCACTGGAATAAGGCAGGATGTTTTCCACAGTATGGGTATCCTATGGGTACTGAGGCTTAAGTTGAAGATATTGAGTAGCACCCATCCAAGTTGCAAGGTGCAGGTCTTCATCACTTGTGGGCTAATGCAATAAGGCCCCACCACTTTTGTAGAGCAAAGTCTTCTTAGTTCTCTGATCACCCGGCCCTATGATAGGATGATAGTTGAACTGGTAGCCTCTGCTTTGCCAGATAAGGTGGGAGTGCGGACAGTTTTGTTTGTGCTATGTGGTATGGATGTTATTGTGTATCTTCCTTCTACTGTGTGGCACAGTAGAGACTGGGGGGGAGGAGGCAGACAAGGTATGCATTTTGGTATCCAGGAGGGCATCTTCCCTTTACAAGTGGGGACCATATCACATGTTTGTCTGGTGCATGTTATCAAACCTATTAAAGAACATGTTAAACTCATTGGCGCTCTCCCCTCTCTCACATGGCTGCCAGACTTATAGCCAGTAATGGTCTTCACCCCCCCATACATCTTTGCTGTTTTACTGTTGCATTTTTTTGTTTTAACTTCCTCCTGTACCTGTCCTTCCCCTCCTTAATCTTCTTGGCCAGCTGGTTATGTGCCCTTTTCACTGTGTCTCTGTCTTTGGACCTGAATACTGTCTTTTGCTTGTTCAGGAGGGCTTTAATATCCTTGGTGATCCATGGCTTGTTGTTTGGGAAGCAGCGTATAGATTTTATGGGTACAGTGGTTTCCACACAGAAGTTGATGTATTCATTGATACAGTCAGTGAGGCTATTGATGTCTTATCCATGAGGCTCACAGAGGATGTCCCAGTCCATGGTCTCAAAGCAGTCCTGAAGGGCTGTGCTGGCTTCCCTCATCCACTTCCTGACCTTCCTAATGGTGGTTGGCTGCCTGTTAACTAGTGACATATAGAGGGCAAGAAGGTGCACCAAGTTGTGGTCTGATCTCCTGAGTAGTGGGATGGCTGTGCACCTGTATGCTTCTTTAACATTCACATATATTAGATTCAGTGTTCTGTTCTCACTGGTGGGGCAGTTGACAAACTGGGAGAAAGTACTGAGTGTTCTATTTAGGGAGACATGGTTGAAGTTCTCGGCGATGAGGACAAGACCATCCAGATGTTTTGCCAGGAGTCTCATAGAGACCGAGTAGATGATGTCACATGCTGCCATAGCATTGGCTGATGGTGGGATGTAGACTGCAATAGCAATTGCATGGGAGAACTCTCTTGGCATACAGTATGGATGTAGCCCTACCAGTAATAATTTAATGTCTGGGCTGCAGATCCGTTCTTTCATTACTATGTGTCCATGGTGGCACCAATGCTTATTGATGAAAATCACAAGCTCCCTTCTTTGCTCTTCCTACTTCTAGCCTGGTCTTTATCTGCCCTTACACACTGGATGCCATCAATATCTACTGCCATATCAGGTATATGCTCATGCATAGAAATGGATATCATAATTATGCTGATTGCAAGAAAGGTCTTATCAATGCTTTGATAAATAATTTTTTCTAGGTAGCATATCTCATTAATGATATACTTATGGAATACAATTAAATGTATGTGTTGCAATTTAAGCAGGATAATTATGATAATGAATTAAAAATGAACTTGCATAACTATGGATGGGCAAAATAGTTATGCTAAAATCATCTTCACCCCTCACATAGCCCAACTCTGTGTTTAGGATGGTATGTGTAGTGAAGCAGTGTGTATCATACCCCAACCTGCATTACTCAGCTCATGAAAGTATAGCTATCTGACATAGATTTGCAAACAGTAATACTGCCTCTATCATGTTAGCATTGCTGCCTCAGAGCAAGAGGCTCTCCGTTTCGATTCTCAGCTTGGATGCCTTCTCTGTGGAGTCTGCATGTCCTCCCTGTGGTCGCGTGGGTTTTCTCCCGGTGCTCCGGTTTCCTCCCACATCCCAAAGACATGCAGTAGGTGGATTGGAAATTCTAAACTGGCCCTAGGTGTGAGTGTGTGGATGTGTGTGTGCCTTCTGTGGAAGGTTGGGTGTCGGGCTGGCAACTCGACACCGTAAAACTCCGCTGCCAATCATGAGCGGACAGATGATCCGCTGTGGTGACCCCTAACCGGGAAAAGCTGAAAGAAGAAGAAGAAGAATACTGCCTCTATCATGGAAATGCATTTCACAGGACTTGCTAAATTGAAACACATAAGGTCTATCTGAAATATATTTTCATTCATACTGAATGCAATTTATCAGTAATGAACATGGGTGAAAGGGAGTTCTCCTGTAGCACTGAAAAATATTCAACTTGCTTGAAAGTTATGTATTATTTCTTTCTTATGTTTGATTCCCATATTGGTCAACTAACTTTTTGTAGTGCCTAAATACACACAACTACATGCCAAGTCATCCTATTTAACCTGCAAAACAGCAAGGATAACAAGCCAAGCCAATAAGCATGTCAGTGCTGACCATATGAAAACATTTGAAAAGGCTGAGCATCACACATGGCAAATCTCACTACCATGTTTCACACCTTCAAAGCTGTTTTATAAAATACCATCCTCTTTGTTTGATAATGCCTCTCTGTGCTTTCCATTTTGCAGATGCAGTTGGCATGACTGTATGTGTTTGTGGACTAGCTTTTAAATATGAGCTTGGAATTTGGAACAAATTCAGACGTAGAGTTGCTGCTTGACCTCTGCAGGCATGGCTGGTGCAGGAGATGATGGTGCTGAATTTTGAGCACAGAGGTCGGGTGTTGAGGAGTTCAGAATTTTTGTGGCACTCCTCATGAAGCATTACAGCTGTAGGCTGCTGCAGGAGGACTATATTGGATCTCAGTATAAGACTGAGGCTTGCAACAGAATAGCCAAGGATGTCGCCAGTACAGCTGGTGTCCCATGCACTGGACAGAATAGTTGTTACCTCTATAATGACCTGAAATGGTGCAAGAAGGGCCTCTTTAGCTGATGGGAGGATGAGTTTAGGACTGCTGATATCCCTCAGTTGTGTAAATATACTGACCCTTCAGCATTAAATGATATACAATGCAGGACACAGCCAACACTGTTATTTGATATGCTTTCATGTCTCTTCTTCTCTATTGTACAACTACTGAAGACATTGCAATGAACAAGGAGGCACAGCAAGACAGGTTAACTTGCATCAGAAAGGCATGGGGTATATATGCATCAGCTCTTACTTTAAGCCTAACAAGTATTGCAATTGTATGCAGTGTGGCAATATTGTAATAAATAGCTGTACTTATGATATCATAGCAGGGCAGTTAATTAATGGTTCAACAGACTAAGACCTTCCCTTCATACCTGGATGTAACAAAGGTGTATAGACTGGATAATCATAACTGTTTATTTTCTGAAAGTATATAGTCATGTTATATGCTTTGGCTCTAATTCTTTCTCTCTCTCTCTCTCTCTCTCTCTCTTTTGTTTCACCCCACCCTTTCTTTCACATTTTATTTATGTTGGGAGGTTGGGAGGGTGGCTTAATGGCTAAGGTGTTTGCCTTACAAACATAAGGTGCAGTGTTTGAGTCTCACAAGGGATAATTGGCTAGGATTAAAATGGCTAGCAAGATCAGTTATCTTAGTATTAATCTATGAACCTATGTATTTTTTGGGAGGGAGAGATATTTTATATGGCTTAAACATGTTGTATTTATACATTTCTGCTTACAAGAACTAACATGCAGCACAGAGAAGTAGACCTACCACTGTGGATCAGCCAGCCATCTTTCCATAGGTTGCAGCACCAACACCCAGAACTTCAGGGTACCACACTGTCAGCACTGCCTCCATAACTCCTGCCCTACCTGCCCCATCTGCATCAGGTAGTACTGCTCCAGCAGATGGTGCACTTTGTCACCCTCTAAGAACTGATAGTGTTGGTGGAGGATATAATGGAAAGGGGCCTTTGTGCCCAAATCGGCCGTATAGAAAAGGTGCTTCATCATATTGATACTGTGATGCCACATTGAGCACTTACACAAAAAACTGAGTCATGAGACAGTGATGACAGTGCTGAGGGTGAGGACTAGATTCTCACTGTTCTTAGGCTTCATGTGGATGTGCTTACAATGTCCCCTATATATCCTCAATCATGGTATCCCCAACCTTTTGTGCCCATCACCATCCTTGTCTGTCTTGTTTATCCTATATATCTGTGCCTACTTCCTCACCTAACTTTCCTACCTGACCCTCACATTCCTAAGCCACTTCCCCAGCATTCTTCTCTTTTTGAAACTAAAAAAAAGTAAAAAATGGGAACCTGTCCCATAAAATATAATGACCCACACATAGCTCTCCACTTCACCTATATGTCTTCTTGACACACTTGATTTGGTACAGTTGGCTGTATAACATTATTCTGTTGTTGTTACCTACCCTTCATGTGGTGACAGTTCAAATTCAGCAAATTCGTCTACACTTCTACATTTATGATGTAAAAAAGTGGATAGCTATGGTTCTCTCACACTTCTTCCCTGCAGATTTCTCTATTCTTTCCACTGTGTCCTCCTCTTTGCTTGCACCCCCATTTTAACACTTTCCTGTCAACCCCTTTATCATGCATTTAATATGATAAAATATAGAATCATGCATAACACACATGGCCAAAAATCGCCCATAAGATGGTCTTCTCTTTTTGTCCTCAGCATTTGCGCAGAGTTTGGCATCATGCAGCAATGCTGACTGGCAGTGAATGGCTGTTCCTGTCCTATGGCAAAACATGGTCTTTTGTCCCCATCACCTGAAGTAGTCTGGATATCCTTATGCAATGGTGCTTAAACATGCCATGCAATTGGAATGCAGAGTAAAGACAAAGTAAATGAAATAACTGGCAGCAGTTATTCTAACAGTTCTTTAAATATTGGAGGTAACCAAATACAAGATCCTCTGTGGAACGTTGACATAAATCAGTTGTCTGAAGAATCATTTTTCACCATAGCATCAAAAGTTCAATTCCAGATGTATGCCAAATTATTTCTTACTGTGATGTACATCTATGATAATGTTTCATGACACATATTTTACTTTTTATCCAGTTAAGCATTTGCAAACACATCCATGATCATAGGGAAGATTTCATAAACCACCTTTACTCTACTCATGTCTTCATCAGATTTTTCCTGTCCTACAGCTTCTTGATCTCCAGAGCCATCAGTTAATGACTGATGAATACTGAGGACACACCATAACAATATGCATTAATGACCCATAACACCACTCTTTCATATGTGGCTGTATATCTGTCTCTATCTTCACCCCTTCTTTCTCACCCATTTGTCTTCTTCTTCTTTCGGCTTTTCCCAGTTAGGGGTCTCCACAGCGGAACTCCGATCCGCTAATGATTGGCAGTGGATTTTTATGGTGCTGAGTTGCCAGCCCGATGCCCAACCTTCAAAGAAGGCACACCCATTCATGCACGCACCTACGTCATTCAACCACAGGGAGAACTTGCAGACTCCACACCCATTTGTACTGTTGAGTATTCACTATGTGTATAGATGTACATGTCATATTATGGCATTTTCAGACTGCCATTACTTTGCTGAAGAATAATGCCTTAATTTTCCATTGGTGGAATAAGGTATCACTGTCCTTTCATAGGTGTAATTTTGACACGTGATGTAGGTTTTCCTTGGTGGGGTGTTGAGGTAATGATAATGATCAAATGTATAAATTTAATTTTTCATCTTTACAACAGTTTAAATCCAGCATTAGATGAAACTCTTACTGTCTGTTTTTATAAGTATCTTTCCTGTGAATATGGTGTCTGTATATCTGTCTACCTCCCTTCAGTTTGATCAAGCGTAGTTCTCAGCATTTTTGCGAGGTCTGACCACAAGCAAGTGTAGTATGCTATGCTAAATGGCATTTCAAGTGTTATTGAAAAATATGGTGAGTTTGTGCCTTACACCACATTGTACACCCAATTAACGTGTGATTTCCCTAAAAACATGTGTCATATGTAGTAGGTATAAAAGATTACTACAGTAGCTATTACTGATGCAATATGGCCAGGCACCATATTTATGATAATCATTCCTATGTATTCTTAAAGTAATGATAAAAATTAATTATAATAATCACATTCTGGCATGCATTGTAAAATGGTCAGCATACTAGGGTCAAATACTACTTGAACTCTGCTTTTTCATTTAGTGCAATGAGCTTACACCTTGTGCCACAGAGAAAACAGGTGGATTTTCTCCACTAAGTACTGTCCAGAGTACTGACGTCTGCACATTGCTGCTAAGCCTGTTTGCACTATAGAAGGCAAACCAAATTCAAGTTTTCACTTTTTCCTTTGATATAGAGCTCTGTTTGCTCACAGCCTAACATTGTGCAAATGGGGAAGGCCAACACAACACTTCATTTTTGAATTGAGCTTTGGCCTTTGCAGGGAAATGTATAATACAACTATGTATATGTATGCAATGTGTTAAGATGAAACAGATATGTTGTAACTGTAATCAGAATCACATTTCCTCTCTAATTTTTACTTGAACAAAGGTTGTCAAGGAGCACCACTGAACACTGCAAAACACTGGTATTTCACAGACCGAGTTCAACACATCAAAATATACTCAGGCATGTGTTACATTCGGTCAACATCTGCACAAATACATTACTCAACACTGCACTTTAGGAAGAGATTTTGAACAAAAACAAGTATTGATACTGGATTATATTACTTCATTACATGGACATTGCTTAATGTACTCATATGAAATGCAGTGATCTGTGTGGTTAACTCACCACTTCATTCTGGACAGTTAGGTCTGCACTGCAGCACTGACACTTTCAAATGATATACAACCACATACAGCCTTGATACACAGAAACCATCATTTGTTTATCTCTCCTGCACTGAAACATTAAGCATTGCTTGGTATTGACAGTCCACACTGACCATGCATGAACACATATCATTACTGATATCAGTACAATTCATTATGGTTTATATACCATCATCATAGCCTGAAGTCCATGAGTGCTTCATTGTCCATACTGTGTTTCACAAGTGTGTGTGTGTGTGTGTGTGTGTGTGTGTGTGTGTGTGTGTGTGTGTGTATGTCATATACACAACACATCTACACATCACTCTCAGTTCTGCAATATACATTAATGGTAGCATAGCTCACTTAAGTCAGCAGTATGTATGTATTACTGATCATAACATTGCACTTACTCTGTCATATCAACAAATATGGATTTGCACAAAACCTTAAACATCACAATATCTTCTCTGACACAGAATGAGAAGATAATCCTATCTACACTGTACTGTCACACTGTAAAAGTGAGACTTCTGTGATGGGACTTGTGTTAAGTACTTTGTCCTCTAGATTGTGTAAATTAATAGGTAGGCATTTCTACTCTCACAGCAGTCAATGTGTGTGTGTGTGTGTGTGTGTGTGTGTGTGTGTGTGTGTGTGTATGTGTCCATGTGTGTATAGATTCATGTAAATATGACCTTAACTACTGCTACCCTCAATAAAGTAGTAGCCTGGAGAACTTTTTACACTGTAGGGTGAGTCTATATCAATGTCAGACCTTTCTTCCAACATCATCTTCTCTGCAACACAGTGCTGATGTCATCCTCTATAAAGTACACTTTCACATTGTAGAAGTCAGACTTTTCTGATACCACTTGCATTTAAGTACTGTGTTCTCTGGATTACATAGCTAGATATGTAGACCATTCTACTCTCATTGCAGCTGACGTGTGTGTGTGTGTGTGTGTGTGTGTGTGTGTGTGTGTGTGTGTGTGTGTGTGTGTGTGTAGTTGTGTAAATATGACTAACTACTGCTGGTGTTAATAAAGTTGTAACCTGGACAAACTTTTGTGCTGCAGGATGAATCCACGCCAGTGTCAGACCCTTCTCCCAACATCATCTTCACTGCAACACATTGATGATGTCATCTTCTATAAAGTGCACTCTCAGACTTTACAAGTCAGACTTTTGAGGTGGTGCTTGTGTTAAGTACTATGTCCTGTAAATTGTATAACTAGATAAAAAGGGGGTTCTAATATTACAACAATCAACTTGTGTGCATGTGTGATTGTGGTTCTGTAGTATCACTGGATGATCATTTTAACTGCTGTGCTCATTTGACTCCTATTCAAGAAAAAACATTTACACCATCAGATCAATTCCACATCCCCTTTTTACTCTGTCCACAAATGCATACTGTCAGCAACACACTGCTAATGCAATAATGCACTCTCACCCCACTGAAGACAGACCTCTCCTGTGGCCTTTGAATATATACAAGTTTGTGTGTGTGTGTGTGTGTGTGTGTGTGTGTGTGTGTGTGTGTGTGTGTGTGTGTCTGTGTGTGTCTGTGTGTGTCTGTGTGTATGAATGTAAATGGTATTGACAGCATTTACAATTCCACATAGTTGTACAGTCATTTTTGCACATACATCTCCTTTACATGACATAGCTTTTGTCATCCTTTCCAACATGCAGTGTGGATCAAACATAGTCTGACTTCTCCTATGATGCATGTGATGTGGACAGGTTGTGTCAGCCAATATTTAGGGAGTTCAAATACAGCAGTTATACTCTACTGACTGTGTGTGTGTGTGTGTGTGTGTGAATGCAAATGGATGCAGGAGTGTCTTACACCTCTCAGTATTGACAGCATTTACAATTTCACATAGCTGTAAAAGTCATTTTTGCACACAGACATCTCCTTTACATGACACAGCTGATGTCATCCTTTTCAAGATGCTGTGTGGCACAGATACAGTCAGAATTCTCCTGTGGTGTGCTCACATAATGGATTTGTGTGTAAATTGTGTCATTCGATAGGTAGAGACCTTTAATACTGCAGTGAGACTCTCCTGACTGTGTGTGTGTGTGTGTGTGTGTGTGTGTGTGTGTGTGTGTGTGTGTGTGTGTGTGTGTGTGTGTGTAAATGTAAATGGATGTAAGAGTGTCTTACACGTCTTACTCTTGACAGCATTTAGAATTCCACACTTGCATGTATACCATGGTAACCATCTTGAAAATGTTGAGTTTTAGCCAGTTATTGATTATACTACTATGGCTGCATTTCAAGTGCACATCTAGCTTGTTTGCAGGAGATACAGATTATTGAAGAATAGAGAGTTACTGCTGTAGGTCTTCAGTACAGTGGTCATAAAACTATCCAGAAATAATGTCTCCCAAGGGAAATGTAAATGACAAGCAACAATGGAATGAAGTTTGAGCCCTGTGACTCCCCAAAGGCCAGGGAGTAGGAAGAAGAAGAATCTACCCTGAAACCAATCTCTTGAGTTCATTAGGTTGGTAGATGACAGCATAATCTGCAACACACACCTGTAATGCCACCCTAATGCTGTAAATGGTCCGAAAGGATCACATGGCCGAATGTGCCAAATGATGAGGAGATATTTAAAAGGGCCAAGGCTGAATAACACTGTTGATCTCTCACCAGAAGGAGTTTATTAAAGATCCTTGTTATGGTCATCTCCACTTGACCAAAACCAGACTGAAATGGATCATTGTCATTATTGTCACTCAAATACAAATCCAGTTAAATGTACATATCCTTCCCAAACAACGCCTGTAAACAAAAGAAAGGTTTGATATAGATCAGTAATTGTCCAGATCATCTGAATCAGAGCTCCTGTAAGCTAGATGGATATACTGTGCTAGTAAGAGAGGACAGGGTGATCTGTTAAACAAACACCCAGCACCATCAGGCATGAGGCCTAGTGGTGCAAGAATTTATTATACAAGTAGTTTACACAAGTAGCAGTAATAATATGCATTCTGAAAACAACTGTAACAAAATCATTTTAACTAGAAACAGGAAACTCATAATGTTTCCATGTGGGGAACAGTCCTTATGACTAGGCAGTATCCCTGAGAGCGCACCTTGTCCAACACCCATATCTCTCAACAAGATTTTTTGCATCATATATTTTATCTGTTCCTCATAAAATGTGGTTTTCTAACAAATCATTGAGGATTAAAGTCATTAAATAATGACAAACATTTGAGTTTCAAACTTTATATACTTCAGAAAATGCACACTTACGCAACACATTTTATTCTATCAACATCATACATTTATAATAGCAATATTTTAAAAATTGTCCATGAATTTGTCCCTTTCTCCCCATTATTTTTTTTTGCTTTGTTCAGAATTCATGAGCAAAGAAGCAGAGAGGTATGCTCTCAACATATGCATCAAGTCATCTGTATCTGTCAATCTACATTTAAAACAACTGCATTTCATGTAACATTATCAGAGCCACCAGATTTCCATTAAATGTTGTCCTAGAACACAGTTTTCTACTCTCAGCTCTTGGCTAGTTATACTTCCTATACAGTCTACAGGGCACACAGATGTGATTTCTTCACATCCAATTAACCATGAGTACTGCATACTCAGCCCCTGATTCTCTAAACATAGATCTTCAGCTATACCACTCTCTAAAGTCAGAATATGACACAAATGTGTTTGTCACACAGATTTTACCACAGCTGTTACCCTATTATGTAACACTGCTTACCATAGCCAACTGTTTAACAGTCATTTTTAACAAAAACTTTAAAGAACAACCATGACCTAAACAGAATATTTCCTTTTCCCAAAGTCTGCTTTCCTATATATAAACTGATTCCTGTTCTGCAACATATAAAAGAAAGCATGGTTTAGCTGTTCCTTCCCGTTCTGTGTCATTTCCATGTTAATGAGCTTCCTCAGTGCACAGCATAGCACATCTGAATAAAATCTTGCAGTACTTTTTTTACGAATTTGGCACGTACATTATCTCATCCATCACATTTTAAGGACTTCAGTCTAGGAAAATCCCACATGTAAATGTACTTGTGTATTTTTATTATTTCCCAGCCATTAGGGTCATTAACCTATTGGTTTCTCACAATTTGCAACTCTTTTACTGTGTGTTGTCATTTACAGTTGGCTTTCAGAGGAAGTATTGCAAGATTTCTTTCAGTTCCACAATGTTATGCACTGAGGAAAAAAAACAACAAAAATGCCAGCTAAGGAAAACAAAAACACAAACAGTTAAGTCATGTTTTTATACATAGCAGTATGGGGATCATTTTGTATATATAAAAATAGGCCTAAGGGTGACTGCCATACATACCTGTACCATGCACACCTAAGTGTCGTACTGAACTTTTAAAATCAGCATCTAAAGTGCAGTTTGAATTTTACATTTAGCATTTTTGCGTATCATAATTATATGTTGTTTGGTGTATTTTAACTGAAAATAGTGTCTCTGCCCATTTTAACTAATTAATTGCTGTGCAATGTTTATAACTTCTTAAATGCACAGTATTGTGGTTTGAATTTTTTAGGATAATCATTTAAGCAACCCTTCTGTCAAAGTGTCATCTCGTATTAGTCCAATTTGTAAAGTAGTGCTAACATTACACAACACCTTTTTATACTTCTGGCAGGCAACAACGCTAACTGCTGCACCACTGCGCTTCCCTTATATTAATATAATATTAGCTTTAGATTCTATTGAAGGAGGGGGTAATGTCTGCACTGGATATTTGGATTATTCACTGAATATTTTTCCTACGGCCTCAACTGTAAAAGGGCTACTTGTACAGTAGCAACTAACATGGTAACAAAATATTAAATAAATAGATTAATGTATGGGAGTCTTTTAGTAGGCTTTTTCTAGTCATCTTATCTGATACTGCTGTTAGAAGTACTTTACCTGTTGTTGGCTGACTCACCATTCAAATCTTTCTGCTTTATTGCAGTGTGGAAACATGATTTATTTTTGAGTAGCTTTTAATTCATTTTGTTTTTGCCATACTTCATACCAATAGACACACACATGCACACAAGTGCGACACATACATACACATGTACACACACACACACACACACACACACACACACACACACACACACACACACACACACACACAGACACACACACGCACACACAAGCGCACACGTGCACACGCGCACACACGCACACACAGGCACACACACACACAAAGCTATATTTTCATTTATTTTTTCCTCCATTCTTCAAAATATCCCCAGAATACAATATATTGATATAGCTGAGTTCAGTGTTAATGCACCATCTATCCCATATGAAATGCGTTAACTTCTAAAGAAAAATATATAGAGACATTTGCATCTTATTTATGTGTACTGTAACATTCACTGCTGCATTTGAACTTACAGATTTCAGTATGACTCATTAAGCAGTTTTGTTGTTTGATATATTTAGTGTAAAATCTGGTAAAATAATTGTGACTGAAGTGAGTCAATATTTTATGACAAAAGTAAGCTTTTTTATTATTATGGCTGGAGACCTACGTATTATATACACCTATGAACATATGAACCTATGAACTGTATTTTAGTGATCTTGAGGATTTGATTGGATAACATACCTTATTTTCTTGTTTCAATTTATATGGGCTTTCTAAAATCCAAGCTGTAGTTTCAGATTTCAAACATTTTCTAAATGTCACAAAACAAAATACCACTGTGAGAAAGAAAATCTTCTAAAAATGTATCTCAGCACCTTATTGCTTTTGGATGTCAAACTGCTGCATTCACTTCTCCTTTTGTGATCTGTCCATCTAATTTACTTTATGCTGAAGGTGAGAGGTTAGCTGTAAAGTGGAGATGTGTCTGAAGAAGTCAGTATATGATCTTTTTCAGACCTCCTCATAGTTAACAATGCAGTCTTCACAGCAACACCGCTAAGGATGATAGCTATGGAACTAAAGGCCTGTTAAACAATTCTCTCAAAGCAATTCTCATCAGATTTTAAGGACAGCTGTTCTTCAGATATTACCCTTAATCCAGGAAAAGCTCTCACAAATTTGTGCAATACCATTTACGGTCTGACGTTTACATATTTTGTGCTAAAAAAACAGGCAAATAAAGCAACGACAAGAGAATGTGACTTTGTGTTCTTGAAGCTGCTAAAGAAAAGGATACAATACTGATTTCTCAGTCAAAATGTAAATCGCAGTTGTGAATTAAATTATGAATAATAGGATAATGAAAAAATTGACTATAGTGCAAACATATGGGAAAATACCCAATAACATCTTCATAGGTTGGGACCGTGTAGATTTTTATATACAGTCAGGGACTTTGTGGGGAACAAGTTCAAAGGCTAAGTAGTTTTATTTATTTGATTATTTGTTAACTGCATATGTAGACTAATCCAAATACAGTTTCATCCATGACCCAGTATAAAGGTACAGAGCAATT